>NC_045441.1:64244294-64255762 GCF_002776525.5 Piliocolobus tephrosceles | reverse complement strand
GAAACCCTGCCTAGGCCCCTGGGCACTTTTCATTGGTAGATGAACTGCAAGAAGTAAGCACTGGGAAGTAAAAAGAAGAGGCATGAGCTCTTAGGCTCATTGATTAACTAGGTAATCAGCGTTTAAATAACCTAAAATTCGTTAAGTCTGTGGCAAGTATGACCTGGCCCCAGGGAACACAGGAAGGGTGAGTGTCAACATCAATTTTAATTCTGCCTTAGTTATTTTTGGAAATGAAATTGGGAAACTTTTTTAAAAGTGGAAACCTAAAATACATCACTGAACTAACATTTTAAATACCATTTTCTAGGTAATTTTGTAATTTTCCACAAAATGATATGTATAGTCTGTTTTACTAAGTGAAATAATTCCATGTTTTCTCTTGAGAACATGGAATCCCTGAGGAATGATTGTTCCATACCATGTTAAGAGCATTACTGTGTTAACTGTGTTTACCATCTTGTCTCTGTTTTGCCAGATTTTTACTTTCACCTTATTTTGTCCACCAAACACTTGTGCACCAGGAGACATGTATTTGATTTGTTTCTGTAAAGATCTGATGCTCTCATTCTGTGTTTTATATGCGTAGAAAGACTTAATAAACAGTGAGTGTTAAAGCACTCCTTTCCTAATATGCCTAAGAATTACCCAGAGAGCTTGTTATAAAACACAGCTCCCCCGGAGATTCTGATTCAGTAGGGCCTGGATTGGGCCTGAGAATTTTCATTTTAGCAAGTTTCCAAAGTGATGCTCTGACTGTTGTACCAGGACCACTGGTGTAAAGTATATAGAATTCAAGAAGCAACAGATGCTATGAACTCCAGTAACATGTTCAAGATTATACTTACCTTTTATTTCAGGTACATATCCACATCTTACAAATATGGAATAGTGTCTTCTCTGCTGCTTTTACCAAGTTTCTGTGGATTCCTTTAGTTTGTCGTAAGGAACATAGTTTTTAAAATGTGGTTTTTAGAATGTAATGGAAACCATTGCTCCTTTTTAATTTTCATTTTTCTCTCTCTGTTACACACACAGCACACACAAACGCATACATGAACATACACACACACAGCTCCCCTTTCCCAACATGTCCAGATCTTGAGGATAACAGAAACTTGGGCATATGATTAGCCATGGCAAATCTAATTACTTAATTGAATATCATTATTGAAAGATATATAAATCTTTTTTATATAAATAACAGTGGAATAAAAGCAAATAAACTAAATAATACTAGTCAGCAAAGAAAAAAGTGGTGCTAGATCATTTTGCAAAGATTCTCTTTCTGTATTAAAATCTAGATTTGTATATTTCAGGCAGTAAGAAAGAGTAAATCCATTGCTAACTTTCAAGCGTCACATTATTGACTTTTAAAAATAATTTTCTCTTCTTTTTTCCCTAAAGATAAGTCCCATAGACTCATCATGGTCTAAAATGTATAAAACTACCTTGTTAAGTACTGTTATTATCTCTGTCATGGGTTTTTTTGTTTGCAGAAGTTTTTTAGGTTAAATTCTATCCTGCATGCAAATTTTTCTAAAAGGAGTTTTTTATTCTAGTTCTAAAAAAGGGTGAGTGCCCTTCTCAGCATATATTCCCAGCATTCTTAGGGTAAATTATTTTTGACTTGTGTCCCTATGTGACATTCCTAATAAAAAAATTCTGAATTTCAAGAGTTTCAAGTGACATAGTTTTAGACTGACTTTCTAAATAACTAACATGATCTAAAATTTAGCAGTTCTCAAGCCACTTTTACAATATTGTCTCTTTGATCTTCATGAATACATTAGAACTCTACAAATTGAGAAATGTTCATTTTTTTCTCATCAAGTTAACAAATTTATTCCTTATACATGTGTTGAATGGATACTATGGGGCAGGTATTTCATTAAATGCTGGAAATGAGATGAACAAAATATAGTGCCTGACTTCCTGAATTTCAGGATGTAGAAGAAAACAAAGAATTACAGTCACCATGTCAATTACTGAAATAAGCCTCACACAGAGGGTGTCAGAAGGGATAGGACCACAGAGGAAGGGCACCTAACTTGTTAAAGCTAATTTGGAGGGGGAGAAGTGAAGGCTCTCGAGGTACATGCATCTCACCAAACATTGTGAAGAAGTTGGCCAGATAGAAGGGGAAACATATATTCCAGTCTCTGTGTGCCATCATACAATGTCTTCCTTTCTTACTGTCTTTTACTGTTATTCTGTATTCCTAAGAGGCATTTATGGAATATCCCACCAAACATGACTTCTCAGTTTTAATTAACTCTTTTCCCCACTTTATCCTTAGTGAGGGAAAAAAATTGTCTGATTCTTTATCCCTCAAGGAGTTCCTTCCTTTTCAGACCTTTCCTTTCACTAAATAGAAGTTGAATTTCTTCTTACGCTCTTTGATGTTAATGCTTTGCCTCTATGGTGTTCCATGTAGATACTTCAGTAGCTTTTAGTTAATAATTTTCCAGTGCTAGAAGTTTGATCTTTCAACAAGTAGTTATTACTAAACTGGGTTCTTCTAAGAACTCAACATTGCACCATTAATGTGTAGACTCCTCTTATTTTAAATTCTCCTTCCTATTCTTAACATTAAATATTCTTAATTAATGGCAATTTAAGAATATGAAGGCACAAGATTTGCAGTAAACAATGCATTTGATAGGTTTTGCCTATCATTTAGTGTGCTTTTCACAAGCACTGACATCAACAAGCATTTCAGTAGTTGCATGGTCTCTTTCAGCCTCTGTGGGGCAATAAAACATAGGAATGAGCTCTCAACCTTCCAAAGGAAAGCTCAGACAAATAGTATCACTAAACTGCAGTCTACATCAGCTTTCCAACCGGTACTTCGTATCATCCTCAGTTCATTAAGGTGTGGAGAAAAAAATCAATTCTCCTTTCCATGTTTGTCACAGTTTAAAATTATACTGTTTGTTTAGAACATTAATGATAGTTCAGTAGTGCATGAATATAATTTATAAACTCAAAAATATACATAGTTGGGTGTATATGCCCAAAATTATCCCACAGACAGGAAGACATGATCCAGTTTGATAATTACTGATCTAATCACAGGCATCTTAAAGACAAATTAAAAATTATATAAAAGGGACTTTAAAAATCTCTGTTAATGTTCTTTAAAAGTCTCTGCAAGGCAGTCTTGCATAATAACAGGTCACTTCCTTGGGACGCAACTGCCTGCTCAACTCTATGACAGTTAGGCTCTGATGGCTAGTAGAAATTTCTTTTATCTCACTGGAGAGCTGGAAACAAAGAGCTAAAATAATTAGAAGCTAAGAGTAATTCTATAGGACCCCTGATTGTAGCTCTTGCATCCAGTCTCTATAAGTAAATTCAGACTTCTTGCTTCCTTTGCAAAATGTAGTGTTTTTGGTGATAATAATAAACAAGTTTTTTTTAATTAAAAAAAACTGTATTTTCATAAACAAATCATGTTCATTTTAGTCAGGTCTCTTCAATTTAATCCAAGAACATTTTCCAAGAGCCAATAATTCTTTAAAAATAAAAAAGCCAATGTTTTTGTTATGAAAATATTAGTGATGTTTTAAATGAAAACAGTATTAAATTGTTTCTGTCATTTTCATAAGTTGAAATTACATTTTTAACTGAAAATATATCATTCGAGTAATTTATTAACATTATATGGCTTTATCAGTATTTGTACTGAATTGAGCACATCTCAGGGACAATAATAAATGCTTTGTACCTGTTTTCTATCTCGTTTCCCACTACAGATTCCCAAACAACAACTCATTAGGACATTAGAGCATTGGGAGAATATGTACACTTATTTTTATATTCTCATTCTTAACATTAAATACTCTCAATTAATGGTATCTTGAGAATATCAAGGCACATTTGTGGAATTTAGAGTTTTAGACAAAAGATAGTTAACATTTTTTTGTTGTGGTCAGAAACCTGTAGGAAACTAGCTAATGTGTCTGTTTTCTCTTAATGTAGTAGAGGAAAAATATTACTCTTGTAATTTGATATACTATGGGAAAATGAGTTGTGATTTAGTGATGGAGAAAGTGTAGAACTTCAGTTTATGTGTGTATTACTCCCACAACCCAGAAGTTCCTTTTTATATCTAATTGCTAACATCATTATTGCATACTATCTACATTTTTTTCCTTTGCTATTTTTCTCCTAAAAAAGAAAATCCCAATCCCCTTAAAAGACACTGGTGATTTGAGGTTGCTCTTTAATCAAGATATGGTTGAACTTGGCAGGACACAAAATGTTCTAAAATACTGGAATTGCTGATTCATTTGCCAAATTACAAAATAATTCTATTTCCTACCAGCAAATTAGCACTGTGAGAGATTTCCAAGTCCTAGTAGTGAGCTATAGGCTTGCATTATATCATGCCCAAGAAGATGTGTATCATCATGATCATTACTTAAGCCTTTAGTAAGCTATCAAAATAGGGCACTGTGCTACATGAAAATCAACTTGGTTCCTCTCTTCTGATAAGTAACAGAATGCTTTATATTAAAAATGATTGCTTTCCATTAAACTGTAAGACTTGAAGTTGTTTTGAAACATGACATTTGTGTAGTAACTTTGAAATCTTTGATTTCAAATTGCAGCTGATGTTCTGAGCGAAGAAGCAATACTGAAATGGTATAAGGAAGCACATGTTGCTAAAGGCAAAAGTGTTTTTCTTGACCAGATGAAGAAATTTGTTGAGTGGTTACAAAATGCAGAAGAAGGTATGATTCTGTTTAAAAACTTTGATAACCTTTAAACACTGTCTCATCATATGTCAAAATATTTACCACAGATTTTACTTGCTTTCCTAAAACTAAAATTCTTGAGTTATCTTTTGTATCAAACATTTTGCCAACATCTTAGCTTTCCTTTCTGAAATGACAGCAGTAAAAATCTCTACATGTAAAAACAAAGAACGAAATGAAATGCTTAAATTATCCACTCTGATGGAGGACAGTAAGGAAGAAATGATCAGTAGATGTGAAAGGAGAAAAATACATTTAACTTAATCACACATTATGGAATTCTATAGATTTTTATGATACCTTTACCAATTAACTGGCAATTTTAAATAATGGAAATGTAAGATGGAAGGATAATAATGGATAAGAGTGAATTCAGGCCAGGTGTGGTGGCTCACACCTGTAATCCCAGCGCTTTGGGAAGCCGAGGAGGGTGGATCACCTGAGGTCAGGAGTTCGAGAGCAGCCTGACCAACATAGTGAAACCCTGTCTCTATTAAAAATACAAAAAAAATTAGCCAGGTATGGTGGCACACGCCTGTAGTCCCAGCTACTCGGGAGGCTGAGGCAGGAGAATCGCTTGAACCAGGAGGCGAAGGTTGCAGTGAGCCAAGATTGCGCCACTGCACTCCAGCCTAGATGACAGAGCAAGACTCCATCTCAGTAAATAAATAAATAAATAAATAAATAGAGTGAATTCAATTAAGAATAAAAAGTTTAGGCACGAGCAGTGACTCATGCCTGTAATCCAAGCACTTTGGGAGGCCAAGGCAGGTGGATCACGAGATCAGGAGAGCGAGACCATCTTGGCTAACACAATGAAACCCCGACTCTACTAAAAATGTAAAAAATTAGCCAGGCGAGGTGGCGGGCACCTGTAGTCCCAGCTACTCGGGAGGCTGAGGCAGGAGAATGGCGTGAACCTGGGAGGCAGAGTTTGCAGTGCCTGTAATTTTTTGAGACTCTGTCTCAAAAAAAAAAAAACAAAGAATAAAAAGTTTATCTTAGGTGATCCAAAGAAGAAAAGTTATATTGTTTAATTTTATATATATTCAAATTTTTATATAATTTATATAATTATATGTATATATTTGTATATAATTTATATGTATAAATTTTTATATAATTTTATATAATTTATGTGTATAAATTTATTTTTATATAATTTATATGTAATTTCTATACATATAATTTTATATAATTTATATGTATAAATTTAATATATATATAATGTATTCATTTATAAGTATTCGTATATATATGCACATTGCATTTTTAGACAGGCAAAATTTACCTGAAAGCAGAAAAGAGCAAGAGTTTGCCATCTGCCCTCATGTGACTGTTTTACCTGATAATAGGTGCCTAGGGTAAAAGTACACTGGCGCAATGCAGGGTTCTGGGTTGGTGACTGTAGTAACTTATGACCTTTATTAGAGGAATCTGGGGGGAAATGCCTAACTTCTTTCTTTCTTCTCTCCTAGAATCTGAATCGGAGGGTGAGGAAAATTAAATGGCTCAACAAGCACAATACCTAGGTTACCACACACCACTTTTTGATTGGGAATGCTGAACCACTTGAGAAGAGAAACTTGGCTTCTGTTTTCGCAAAGGAAAAAATATAGGATAGGCTTCTCTTGTGCAGAGGGAGAAATGGTTTTGTTTTGTTTTGTTTTTAAATGGAGCCCTGAGGCATCACCTATTATACTTGGGACTCTACCTCTCACTCACTGTATGCTAACTTAAAGCCATTCAACAAGGAGTCAAGTAGGAATCTGAAATTAAATACTCAACAGACTCCTCTTTTTTTAGCTGTATTTTTCAGGTACTGTGTGGTGCCCGCCCCACTGGTGTCTATTACAGGCCACTTTGGTAGTTGTGTATTTGCTCATGTATGTGATTTGACAAACCAGTTTTTTAAAATAAATGGCTTTTTAAAAATCTGGGCTTATATTGTCAGAGCTTTTATTTCTTTCCTGTACATGACTTCTTACACAGATGGTATTTCGGTGTTTTTTCTCTTCCCATCCATAATATTGAATGGTTATATTTCTTGTCATCTATTAAAAACTATTCTGTTCATGCCTGTAATCCCAGCACTTTGGGAGGCCAAGGCCGGCAGATCACGAGGAGGTCAGGAGATTGAGACCATCCTGGCTAACACGGTGAAACCCCGTCTCTACTAAAAATACAAAAATTAGCCGGGGGTGGTGGCGGGCACCTGTGGTCCCAGCTACTCGGGAGGCCGAGGTAGGAGAATGGCGTGAACCCGGAAGGCGGAGCTTGCAGTGAGCCGAGATCACGCCACTGCACTCCAGCCTGGGCGACAGAGCGAGACTCCGTCTCAAAAATAAATAAATAAATAAATAAATACTATTCTGTTTCTCTCATCTCATGAGTAATACATTTCAGTTATCCTCATGGCAAAGGAGAAATTAACCCCAAAATACATGCACATTGGTCTTATTCATAATACCATGGTTATATTATTAATAATTAAGCATATAAATATATGTTCCACATTGCTCATGTTTTCCTCAGCACTATTTTCTCCCCACTTAGAGGAGAGCTCTAAATAAAGATTTATGTATATAGGTTTAGGTCTTTGTTTATATTTATTTATGACTAAGTTATTTTATCCTTTAAGTTATTCTTCTCTCAATAGTATTAATAACAGTACAAAACATCTGAACATTTGGGAAAACTTTATACAGAATATATATTTTTTTAACTATTGAAAAGCTTAAAGTACTGCCCTGGTGCTAGCATGATGGTAATCTCTTAAGAAGGAAACATTTTATCTAAGACTAGAAGCAAAAGGATGATACATTAGTAAACCTTGTACTCATTCAGATAAGCAAAAGGAAAATTGTCATTGTATCATCATCATCCTGCATCTAAAGAGGGTTTTCTGATTTCCTGTTTGTCTTTAGGAAAGAAAAATATTTTCCCTATGACTTGACCACTATTTATAACCATAAAATGATAGATCATTTTCTCTTTTTTTGAGAGGGGCTGGCGCCCTCTGTGGTCCAGGCTCAAATGCAGTGGCATGATCACAGCTCACGTCAGCCTCAACCTCCCAGGCTTAAGCAATCCTACTTCAGCCTACCAAGTAGCTGGGACTACAGGCACGTGCCACCACACCCAACTAATTTTTAAGTTTTTTGTAGTAATGAGGTTTCACCATGTTGCCCAGGCTGGTCTTGAACTCCCGAGCTCAAGCAACCTGCCCACTTCAGCCTCCCAAAGTGCTAGGATTACAGGTGTGAGCCACTGTACTGGACCAGTCTTCCCATCTTTTAAATATTAAACATTTGATAAATGTCTTTCTTTCTGCATAGTTAGAGCACTGTCAAGTTCTCTGTCCCAGCTATGGACAAAATAGTATCTGTTTAAATAGATATGTTTTTATTTTGTTTTGTTTTTTGAGACGGAGTCTCGCTCTGTTGCCCAGGCTGGAGTGCAGTGGTGTGATACCGGTTCACTGCAACCTCCACCTCCTGGGTTCAAGCGATTCTCCTGCCTCAGCCTCCCTTTGAAAAATCATCTATATGTGAGAATGCTATTTTCATTGCACAAGAAATAATGACAGGACAACTGTGGTCAAGAAGAAAGTCATAGAATAAAGAGCTTATGTCACCTTGGAGTGCTTAGCATAGCCCTGGAGGTAATATACGTATTCTTTCCTAAAATTGACCTACTAGATAATGTCCCTTTTTCATATCCTGATTTTCCTTCACGGTTGCCTTCCTCCTATTTTATAAAAGAAAATACTAATGCATCCATTCCAATATGGTACACTGCCCCAAGGATGACAGGCAGATGGCGCTAAACAAAGGGACAGTTGTAGAATGTGTGGCTCTTTTAGGCTAGTCTCTTGAGAGAAAAGCTGGAAACTGATGGGAGAGGTGGCTGATTTCTAACAGGCCATCAATTCGTGGCAAGTCTCCATTATCTGTCTACTCTTCCATCTATCTTTTTTTTTCTTTTAGAGACAGAGTCTTGCTCTGTCACCCAGGCTGTAGTGCAGTGGCACTATCTTGACTCACTGCAACCTCTGCCTGGACTCAAGCAATTTTCCTGCCTCAGCCTCCGGAGTAGCTGGGATACAGGCCGGAGCCACCACACCCAGCTAATTTTTGTGTTTTTAGTAGAGGCAGGGGTTTTGCCATGTTGGCCAGACCGGTCTTGAACTCCTGACCTCAGGTGATCCACCCGCCTCGGCCTCTGAAAGTGCTGGGATTACAGGCGCGAGCCACTGTTCTTGGCCCCCTTCCATATATCTAAAAATTATAATTTTGAAGATAAATAGTAATTACACCATGTATGTCTATTAATGTGCTTATTTGAATTGAAAAAAGGCAAAATTTTAACTGAAAAATAAACTTGGCCAACTAATTTGACACATCCTGACTGCCAGTTAGGGTACATGGCTAGAATATTCTATAAATTGAAAAAGTTAAATATCATATCTAATATATTGACAAAATTTAAAGATGAAATATTGAAAACATGGTACAAATGTTATGTCAGCTTTTATGTGTTTTTACATATGTCGATGTGTAAGAGAGTTATTCCTCCACTTTAGCAGAATATGAGTAAAAAATGTGAGCCAGCAACTTTGTTGGCTCCAGCATTTCCAAGGTAACCAAAAAGCATAGTCATCCAAGGGCTTAGAATGAAACCAACATGGAACTAGAAGTCTATGGAATACTACTTAACATTTTCCAGCACAGAGTATTTTTCCCAAACAAAACTTGAGATAGCGATTGTAAGGTCAGCACACATCGGGAAGGGAGAGGAATGCTCAAACAGCAGGGACTCAATAATGAATCCTCAAACCAAAAGCCTGTCTTTCTCTGAAAGACAATTTCCTGTTTTTTGTTTGTTTTTATGTAAAACCAGTTTCTGTTTTAAAAGTAGTTAGTTATCCATTGCTGTGGAACAAATTACCCTAACATTTGGCCATTTGGCAGCTTTAAACAATAAACATATGTGATGCTACAGCTTCTGTGAGTCTGGAATCTGGAATCTGGGACTGGCTTGGCTGTGTGGCTTCAGCTCAGCCTCATGAGGTTGCCGTCAGGCCACGGGCTGGAGTCGCTGTCTTCCCAGGGCTGTAGAATCTGCTTTCAGGGTGACTCACAGGGTTGTTGGTGGACCTCAGGTCTTGCTGACTTTTAGCCAGAACCTCAACTCAACTGCCTGAGTGACCTCATGACATAATCGCTGGCTTCCTCCAGATTGAGTGATCTGAGAGACAAGGAGCCCAAGAAAGAAGTCATCTTTAATAACCTAATATTGGAAGTGACATAACATCACTTCTGCTATATTCTATTGGTCGCGTAGACCAAGCCTGTATAATGTATAAGAGAACTGAATAAGAGTGTGAATACCAGGACATCAGAATAATTGAAGGCCAACCTGGAGACTGGTTACCACAGTAGTTAGTACATACACAAAAATAATTTCTGGATAAATTAAAAATGTTCACCTTGCCAGGCATGGTGGCTCACACCTGTAATCCCAACACTTTAGGCGGCCGAGGCTGGAGGATCCCTTGATCCCTTGAGCCCAAGACCAGCCTGGGCAACACAGTGAGACCTCATATCTACAAAAGTTAAACAAACAAACCTGGGCATGGTGGCACCACCTGTGGTTCCAGCTACTCTCGAGCCTGGGGCAGGAGGATTTGCTTGAGACCTGGAGGTCGAGGCTGCAATGAGGTGTGATCATGCTATGCACTCCAGCTTGGGTGACAGAGTGAGACCCTGTCTTAAAAAAAATAATAAAATTAAATTAAAATTAAAATTAAAATTTTCACCTAATGGTAAAACAAAGCACTAAAAAAAAAAAACAGAGAAATGTCTTTATAGCCTTCACATAGAGAAAACAAGACACAAAAGCAAAAACAAAAACAAAAACAAAAACAAACAAAAAGCTCTGAATATAGAAAGTTTAAAATGTGTCTATACTGAAAGGCATACGAATGATAAACCCCATTACATTATGAGATCAGTAGATGGATAAAATGGATAAAAATAACAAAAGAGTTAATACAATATAAACAGCTTCTATAAATTAATATGAGAAAATAAAGAATTTAACTGAAAATATACAGAGTATGATGAGTCAATTCAAATGGATAATTAAAATGAAAAGATGCTCAACCTTACTGTTAAATGGAGATGTACAACTTAAAATAATAAAGTCAGAAAAAATTTACTGAAATCAATAACATTGGTTGTATGAAAAGTGAGTTCTTTTCACATATGGCCTTTACAGTTACAATCTGGCAATAAATATCAAGATTTTTAAAATGCACGCCCATTGATCCACCATTCCATTTCTAGAAATCATTCCACAGTTGTACCCAAAGACCTGTGTGCACTGATCACTGTATTAGTGATAGGCTGGTAGATGTAAAATGTGTATAAGAAAAAAACCACCTGGCTGGGCATGGTGGCTCATGCCTGTAATCCCAGCACTTTGGGAGGCCAAGGCAGGTGGATCACCTGAGGTCAGGAGTTTGAGACCAGCCTGGTGAGCCAAGATTGTGCCATTGCACCCCAGCCTGGGCAACAAGAGAGAAACTGCCTCAAGAAAGAACAGAAGGAAGGGAAGGAGGGAACGAGGGAAGGAAGGAAGGAAGGAAGGAAGGAGGAAGGAAGGAAGGAAGGAAGGAAGGAAGGAAGGAAGGAAGGAAGG
>NC_045441.1:64131166-64244284 GCF_002776525.5 Piliocolobus tephrosceles | reverse complement strand
AGGAAGGAAGGAAGGAAGGAAGGAAGGAAGGAAGGAAGGAAGGAAGGAAGGAAGGAAGGAAGGAAATGACTACCTTAAAAATTATCAT
Organism: Piliocolobus tephrosceles; assembly: GCF_002776525.5. Taxonomy (NCBI): domain Eukaryota; kingdom Metazoa; phylum Chordata; class Mammalia; order Primates; family Cercopithecidae; genus Piliocolobus; species Piliocolobus tephrosceles. Next base: position 64,244,196 of record NC_045441.1, on the reverse strand, counting down.
GACCTGATGTAAGTGACAAGTTGATGGGTGCTGACGAGTTGATGGGTGCAGCACACCAACATGGCACAAGTATACATATGCAACAAACCTGCACGTTATGCACATGTACCCTAGAACTTAAAGTATAATTTAAAAAAAATTATCATGAATCTATATCATGGAACAATTTTTTTTTTCCCCTGTGGAACAAATTATCCTAACATTTAGCAGCTTTAAATAATGAACATTTTTAAAACATTTTTTCTGTCATAGTTTCTGTGGGTCAGGAATCTGGAAGCAGCTTAGCAGGGTGGTCACATATATGCATTTCTATCAATCTATGACTCAACAATTTTAGAATACTGCTTGACATTTTCTAGCACAAAGTATTTTTCCCAAACAAAACTTGAGATAGTGATTTTAAGTTAAGGTAAACTAAAACAGATGTTAATAATATATTATTCAAGGAAAAATGCAAGTTTTAAAGAATGTTTTTCTCATCAAAAAAGTTATGTGTATGTATACCTTACCCTTATAAATACATACAAGAGAAAAGAAATATTATCTAATAATTGTTATAAATGTTATTTTTGCATGTATCTTGGATAGTGATGGGATGAAGAAAGGGAAAGAATAATTTTTCTTTTTATTCTTCATGCCTATTTAGATTTCCTTAGAAAGAGTATCTGATACATTCATAATTTTAAAATTAATGTGTTTATTTTGGAAAACATCAAAAAGCTTTAGGGAAAAAATAGACATTACACAGTATTCAATCAGAAAAATGAGAACTTCTAATGTTCTTATATTTTTACAAATACAGTTTTGCTTAATTCTTTAAAAAATTAAGTCCATTCTATATTATTTTTATATCCTGCTCCTTAATCATACTCTGTATTTTTACTATATCAATAACTATTCTTCAAAAACATGTGTTCTTCATCCAGAAGGGTCACAATTTATTTAATTATTCCAGAATTCTGTATAAGGTATCTTTAACTTTTTGCTTTTAAAAATTACCATTTAAAATATACCTTTATGTAAATTTCTGTTCATATGTGGTTATTTAGAAAAAACATGGAATTTGGGTCAAAGGGTTTGAACATTCTAACACAATGTGATCTCACTTTCTGGATTTGCATTTATACATTTAAATACATTTTACTCCCATTTTGGGCATAGTTCAAGGCAAAATCATTTCAGTAAGAAATTAAAAATTATGTGTTAGTGTCTAAAATAGAACACTACACTTCGAAACTTCTGGAATTCAGCAGTTTCCAATTTGCAAACTTTTGTTGGGGTAGAGGGAAATAAAAATCTTTCATTTTCAAACCAAGAAACCAACAGTCGGGAAACGTATCATGTCTTGCATAGTCATAGAATTGTTTGGCTTGAGACAATGTGTGTCCCATTACTAATTCTAAAACACCTCCCAGCTCATGCTCATTCAGTGTTTCTGACCTCATCTTCTCTGAACTAATGGAAATCATTTCCTTTCTGCTCTCTGTACTTTTGAGGAATCATAGACTTCAAAGTCCTTCCTGGTATACCCTACACCTGGTATATACCCTGGTATACATTTTCTTGTGAAATACATGGGTGTAAAATGCTTCTTCCACATAGAACACCTTTTTAGAACTAATCTTTGCATGATTGAAACATTTACATCTTGTTTTTATGTGTGTTTTAACTATTTTATTGATATACAGCATCTAGAAAAGTACATCCAAGTCTTTGGCTTGAATGGAAATAGCACACCTGCATAATCAGCGATCCAATGAAGAAATGGAACATTAGACTCCTGCCTCTCCCAACCTCAGCCTCCACCTGAGAAATCATGATCCTGGATTCTTTTTGCCTGTGTTTGAAATGGATGCATTTAATATTATTTTGTTAATGTCTTCTTTTACTCAACTTTGTTTTACCTTTTTTGTTGTTCTTTCTGTTTAGTTGTTTTCTGGTGTGTGATTAAGTGGACACAGTTGACCTACCAACAATAATGCCCAGCTCTTTCAGCAGAAACCTGTGAAATGAGAACATTATTTTTTAACGAGCCTGAATGTTGCACTATGTTCTTGGCAGAGAATAATTTCTAGGTACATACCTGTTTTTCGGAGATAATCTTTGGAGCACATGCTTTTCCTCATTACAAAAAAAAAAAATCATCCGTGTCTTCTCTGGAAGAATAGTCACATATTTATGGACAAGATAGATTTTTTTAAATGAAATCATAAACTACTGTGGCTTCAGTCCTTTGGACTTCTTTCCACATTTGACTTTTGCAGCTGTGTAAGTGGAAAGGTAGAGATAGGAACTTGGAATTGATTGGCTTGAGCATGTAGACACCATTCTGCCATTTAATTTGCTGTTAAACTAATTAGCTAGCCACTTAACTCTTGTTATTTACTTTGCTTAATTGTAAAAATAAGAGCTTGGACAAGATTCAGCCTTAAACCAATAGTGTGAGCCACCCAAAGTAATCTGCAAAACTCTGTTTTCATCAGATTGTCAGTGGTCTGTGACCTAAGGAAAGTAAAATATGACTGGGCTACCTTGCTGATCCTCAAACTTCAGCATGCATCAGGATCACCCAGGGGTTTGTTACGGTTGATTGCACCCCTGCCAGCGTGTGTCTGACTCTGTAGGTCTGGGTCGAAGGATTTGCATGTCTAACAAGTTCCCAGATGACACTATTCTGTGTCAGAACCACATTTGGAGAGCCGCAGGGCCAAATGGTTACTAAGCTCCATTTCTGCGCTGACTTTCTGAAGTCCATTATGTCTTCAGTTAAGGAGACAGATTGTATTTTGTTCAATTCTGTATCTTCAATTGCCTTATAGTGTAGCACATAGCTTGGCAGGTAGTTGGTGTCCTGTAAACTTTGAATGTCTAAATGAGCGAATGTGTGTTAAGAATTCCTTTTTAGGCCAGGTGTGGTGGCTCACGCCTGTAATCCCAGCACTTTGGGAGGCTGAGGCAGGCGGATCACGAGGTCAGGAGATCGAGACCATCCTGGCTGACACGGTGAAACCCTGTGTCTACTAAAAATACAAAAAATTAGCCGGGTGTGGTGGCGGGTGCTTGTGGTCCCAGCTACTCGGGAGGCTGAGGCAGGAGAATGGCGTGAACCCAGGAGGCGGAGCTTGCAGTGAGCCGAGATCGCCCCACTGCACTCCAGCCTGCGAGACAGAGTGAGACTCCATCTCAAAAAAAAAAAAAAAATAGAAATCCTTTTTAAAGAGTTGATCATAAATTCATCCTAAATTTGTCCTATACCTTCTTTAAAAATTTCGGCATTGAAGCCACAGCCTGGCTGTTACTTCATGAGAATTTGGATTAATGCACTAAATAAAAACGCATCATTATTGATTGTGTCATTCTCTGGAACAGAGCCAATACAATGTGGGCCCATAATTTATTTATAAAATACTACTGACACTTTCTTTTATTATTTGTTTTCAAACGGAGCAAAAAGAACTTTACTGTGAGGATTGTCTAACCAGGTTCTGTAACAATGCCACTTATTCTTTTTTAAAAGTTGTTCAAATTTTTATATATTTAGGAAGTACAAGTACAGATTTCTTAGGTGCATAGATTGTACGTGGTGAAGTCTGGGCTTTTAGTGTACTCACCGCCCAAATAGTGTACATTGTACCCGACAGGCAATTTCTCACCCCTCAGTCCCACCCCTGCCTTTTGTAGTCTCCAGTGTCTATTCTTCCACTCTATGTCCTTGTGTGCCCATTGTTTAGCTCCCACTTGTGAAAGTCAATACATGTGATATTTGACTTTCTTGACTTTCTCTTTCTGAGGGTTTTTTTTTTTTTCCTAAAATCCTAAAGTTTTTTTTTTTTTTTTTTTTTTTTGAGACAGAGTCTCGCTCTGTCGCCCAGGCTGGAGTGCAGTGGCCGGATCTCAGCTCACTGCAAGCTCCGCCTCCCGGGTTTATGCCATTCTCCTGCCTCAGCCTCCCGAGTAGCTGGGACTACAGGCGCCCGCCACCTCGCCTGGCTAGTTTTTTGTATTTTTTAGTTGTATTTTTAAAAATACTTTTCAGCCAGGTGCAGTGGCTCACGCCTGTAATCCCAGAACTTTGGGAAGCTGAGGCGGGCGGATCCCCTGCAGTCAGGAGTTCAAGACCAGCCTGGCCAACATGGTGAAACCCCATCTCTACTAAAAATACAAAAATTAGCCAGGTGTGGTGGCTCACACCTATAGTCCCAGCTACTTGGGAGGCTGAGGCAGGAGAATAGCCTGAACCCAGAAGGCAGAGGTTGCAGTGAGCCGAGACTGAGCCATTGTACTCCAGCCTGAGTGTCAGAGCCAGACTCTGTCTAAAAATAAAATAAAATAAAACAAAACACTTTTAATGTATTTTAAGAGGTACAGGAGGGTGGGAAATATCTCAATTCAAATAGTCTTGACTTTTTAAAAAAAATTTTTAGTCCCCAGGGAAGAAGCAGTCCTTGATGTTTTACAACCAACTAAATCCTTTGAGGAATCTTAGACCTTTTTGTAACATTATCTTTTCTTTTTAGCAGGAAATCCTCATGGTTTTCTGAGTGTAGTCTCCAGACTGGCAGCACTGATATTCCCTGGGGGCTAGCTGGACAGGAAAACTGTCAGGATGCCCCCAAGACGTGCAAAATCAGAAACTCTGGAGGTGGACTGAACAATCTATTTTGACAAGCCCTCCTGGTGATTCGGACGCAAGCTTAGGCTTAAGAATACTGACCTAACCCAAACTTCAGGTGTCAAAACATCTTGGAACACATTCCCAAGGAGACATAAAGGCAAGCAGACAAGAACTGAGGCAGTACCAGGCTTTGGCACAGGATAAGGGATTAGTGAGATGGTAGATTTCATTTTTCCTGAAAGCTGATTAAAGTCTGGCAAATATCTCTCAGGGCAAGATGTCCTGGCATCCTTCAGTGGGTTTTACCTGATGTAAGAGGATAGAAGACGTCAGTGCCCTATAGCTATATGACAGCTAATCTGAACTCATTCCCAAGTGCGTGGGAACACTACGAAAAGTAATAGTCCTAAAACTGGTCTTTCTTGATTTTTTTATCTTAGTGAGCAATAAAGTGAAAACGTATTTAGCTTTTTTTCTTTTTTCCAGTGTGCTCACAATTACAACTAAACAACAATTTTTGTTGTAGTACCAAACAACAACTTCTAAATACAAGAAAATCTGAGAGATGACTATTTACAACATATCTAAAACTTTCAGAGAATAGAGAGTAACACAGGTGCTACAGAGTAGGGAAAGATGAATTTTCTGTGTATATGCTTCTAGCAGTCTAGATAGGAGGGTACCAGGCTAACTAGCTTGCAACAAAGGGTTTTAAAATTCTGATACTGAGGATAAAATAACATATGAAATATTTGATTATTTATCTTGCTTTGGACCAACCTTGAAGTTTTTTCGTGGATTTTAGAAAAACTGTTCACTTTGCCAATATGGCCTCTAGTGTTTTGTTCAAATCACAACCTGTTTCACATCATAGCTTGTACCTGCTAAATGGCTTTGAAATATTTTGAGCAATGACAATGGCCAATGAATTATTTACAAGTGCATTGTTTAATTTCCATATATTTGAGGTTTAAAATATATGGTTGTAATTACTTTCTAGTTTAATTTCACTGTGGTAGGAGAACATAAATGGTAAGATTCCAAAGCTTTTAAATTTATTGAGACTTGTTTTATAGCCCAGCATATGGTCTATCTTGGTGAACATGCCATTTGCACTTGAAAACAACGTGTATTTTACAGTTGTTGGGTGGAGTGTTCTACAAATATTGATGAGGTCTTGGTAATTGATAGTGTTGTTCAGAAGTTCTGCATCTTTAATGTTTTTGTTTTGTTTTTGTCTGCCTGGTAATTGTATCAGTTGCTGAGAAAGGGGTATTAAAATCTCAGACTATGACTGTAAATTGTAATTTCTCTGTTTAATTTGGCCAGTTTTGCTTTATACATGTGGAAACTGTTATTAGAGGCATACAGATTTATGATTCTTATGTCTTTCTCATGAGTTGGCCAATGAAATGTCCTGCTTTACCTGGTAAAAATCTTGGTTTTGTCCCCTTTTTAATCCACAGATACCTGATTTTTATAAAACAACTTTAACTGTCTTCAATTTAACTTTCTTTTTTTTGAAATGGAGTCTCGCTCTGTCGCCCAGGCTGGAGTCCAGTGACATGAACTCAGCTCACTGCAACCTCTGCTTCCCAGGTTCAAGCAATTCTCCTGCCTCAGCCTCCTGAGTAGCTGGGATTACAGGTGTGCACCTCTGCACTGGGCCAGGTCTTGCTTTAAAAAAATTATTATGACAATTTCAGCCTTCTAAATGGTATGTTTGGCTCATTATTAATATGGTTGCTTTAAGTCTATAATTTTAGTTTTCTCCTGCTTGTTCCTTCTGGTTATATTCCTCTGCTCCTCTTTTCCTGCCTTCTTTTTGGATAATTGAATATTTTTTAGAATTCCATTTTAATTTATCTATTGCCTTTTAGCTGTACCTCTTTATGTCATCTTTGTAGTGGTTGCCCTAGGAATTTCACTGTACAATCTTCAATTTTCAGTCTAGTGAGAGTTAATATTATAACCTGTTGCATAAAATATACTGTGTAATTCTACAGGTCTATTTACCCTCTCCCAATCATTTGTATAATAGTTGTCATATATATTACATCTGTAAACATTCTGGATTCCAAAATACAATGTTATAAATTTTTGTTTTAAACAGTTCTATTCATTTTTAATTAAGAAAAATGTGTTTTTCACTGGGGTTTGTTGGGGTGGGGGGAGGGACTGGATCAGGAAGAATAGCTAATGGTTGCTGGGCTTAATACCTAGGTGATGGGTTGGTCTGTGCAGCAAACCACCATGGCACACGTTTACCGATGTAACAACCCTGCACATCCTACACGTGGACCCTGAAACTGAGACAAACTAAAAACAAATTTAAAAACAAAATAGAAAAAGCAAAATATGTTTTATATTTACCCATTTATTTACTATATCTAGTGTTCCTCTTTCTAAAGATCTGAGTTTCCATCTGGTATCATTTCTTTTTTATATATACATATAATGATTGTACAAATTAATTGCAAAACAAAAACAAAACCCTACTTTTAGAATTTCTAGTAGTGTAAATCTGCTGAAAAATGATCTTGTTTCCTTTTGTATGAAAATGTCTTCATTTTGCTTTAATTTTTAAAGTATATTTTTACTGGATAGAGTGTTCGTCTGGGTTTGCAGTTATTATCTTTCAGCATTTTAAAGATCTTGTTACACTGTCTTATGGCTCCATTTTTTTCCTGATGAGAAGTCAGGGAGCTTTCAAATCATTGTTCTAGACCTGCCCCCAGGCTAAAAGCTATCTCTCTATACTATGTATGCATGTACATATGTGTGTATGTATGTGTATCTATCTATCATCTATCTATCTATCATCGATCTATCTGTATCTATCTATCTATGTACCTACCTACTAATTAGGTCCTATAGGATAAAAATCTTGATTAAAACTTAGGAACTGGGAATTTATGTTGATGTGGGAAAGGAACACTTCCTTTAGGTCATAGCTTATCACATCACAAAATTAATATCACACAGTGAATGAGCATCAGTATCATACAATCTGAGCAGGGGATCCAAGGCATGGCAGCTGTCAGGGCTCTGATTGTTTTGTGGGCTTGTAGCACCTTCAAAACATATTATACCGTTTTATGCTCTAGTTGATTGGAAAAACACAAAATTACAAATCTTGCCATATTCCCTGATACTTTTTGAATCACCTCCATTGGCAACTTGTTCAAAGCACTTAAGAGATAATGATAATAAACCATTTTAGAAACAGATTATGGGTTTCATTACTTTCCAGAGCTTACTCAATGTCTCAATTATTTACTGTAGTGTAATATCAATATACAGGGATACTAAAATCTATATTAGTATTCTACCAGAGAAACAGAACCAGTAGAATGTAGGAGATATATATATACATATATATATATATTTATATATACACACACACACACCCACTCACACATATACACAGATATACAGATGCACGTACATGTATATAAGTGTGTGTGTGTGTATGTCTGTGTATGAGAGAGATTTATTGCACAGAATTGGTTTATGTGTTGTAGGGGTGACTAGGCAAGTCTAAAGTCCACAGAAAAGGCAGGCTAGAAATCTTTAGCAAGAGCTAAGATTGCAGTTCACGGGTGGAATTTCTTCCTGTGAAGACCCAGGAAACCAGAAAAACCTAATTTTTGCTCTTAAAACCTTTCAACTGATTGGATAAGTCCTACCCAGATTATGAGGATAATCTCCCTTACTTAAAGTCATCTTATTGTAGATCTTAACCACATCTACAAAACACCTTAACCAAGTTGACACACAAAGCAAACCATCACATATTTACATATTTAAGAACATTAAGTACTAAATAGGACTAATCATGGAATAACAAAAAAAAAAACCCTGTGTTACAGACCTGCTGGAAATGGAGAATGTGTAGCCTAGTAGGAAGTAAAATAAAATTTGTTTGTTATGGCAAAAGTCCCAATATTGTTGAAATCCTCCCCTGATAAATTACTCTACTTCTCCCCCTCCACTCTCACTCCTTATGAGGGTCCCAAGAGAACCATACACACAAGAATGAAGAGTAAATAGAAATGCTAATATCACAATGTCCTATATATTACAGTATCTTTTACAGGGTGTGGGTAAAATTAAGAGAACACTAATACACTCTGAGCCTACTCCTTCCCTTTACCTCCCCACATCTGTCTATATCTTGGTTGTAGCATATTTAGAGGTATCTTTAGACAGAAGGGATTATCAGGCTCCCAGAGAGACCCTGATTCTATTTACCTGACAAGCCACATGGAAAAAGAAGAAGAGATATTACTAGCCAGAGGGCAGGCCCTGCTATCTGTACTTACAGCATGAGGCAGGAAGAGGTTCAATATCGAGATGTTCACTTTCTGACACGTACAATGTTTCTACTCATGAGCAACTATTTCCTCATCCATGGCTTTAAATACAATGGTGAGATCAGCAGCTTCTCTTCCCTGGAAGTAAGGATGAGGCATAAGTAAAATGTGGACAGACACAGGGCTTAGCATAGACAGAGGAAGTTTTACGATCCCCTCCTCCTCTTCGACTTTTAGTAAAAATTTAAACAAACAATATCCTTAGAAATCAGGGCAGATTACTAAGATACTTTCTTGGTTTTAAAAAATTCTTATTAATTAATTAATTAATTAATTTCTCATGAAAATTTCAAATTTCTAACAATCTCATAAAATACTACTAAAATATTTCTTTTAGTGCATGAATTTGGCAAAAGAAATGGATTTTTCACATTTCTCTACATTAGAATCAAATGTATATTCACAGGTTGTTTTCATTTAAGGTTAAATTCTAGTGCTTAGTAAAAGGAGAATGAGAAGAGGTAGGTAGAAAAACTCAGCAATGACAAGATTTCCATTTTTCTCTTTTTAAATTCCATATATTCTTTTCCCCTTCTCACTACTGTACTTGACTAGTCTTTTAAAAAAATAATAAATTTTTTTTTTTTTTGAGACAGAGCCACTAGCATCCAGGTAGTGAGGGCTTGCCAAATGTAGCTCATGGAAGTTACTTACAGCCAACAGCCCGCCTCCCACGTGAAATGTATGTGCCATTTTGAATATCAGAGTCTCTCTCTTTTTTTTCTTTTTTTTTTGAGATGTGGTGTCTCTCTGTTGCCCAGGCTGGAGTGCAATGGATGGATCCTGGCTCATTGCAACCTCCACCTCCTGGGTTCAAGGGATTCTCCTGCCTCAGCCTCCTGAGTAGCTGGAATTACAGACGTGCACCACCATGCCTGACTAATTTTTGTATTTTTAGAGAGGTGGTTTTGCCATGTTGGCCAGGCTGGTCTCGAATTCCTGACCTCAAGTGATCCACCCACCTCAGCCTCCCAAAGTGTGGGCATTACAGGTGTGAGCCACTGTGCCCCGCCTCACTTGAGTAGTTTTAAAAAGACAAAATAAGTTCCACATATTGATGCATACAGATCTTAATTATGGCCAAAGCAAAGAGACTTGGAGACTAGGAATAGCATATTTTAATGCATAAGAACACTGATCCTTATTACGTTTTGTGTGTGTGTGTGTGTGTGTGTGTATCTATATGAGTCTCTTTAGTTATCATCCTTTTAAAAAATTAGTAACCGGGCCGGGCGCGGTGGCTCAAGCCTGTAATCCCAGCACTTTGGGAGGCCGAGACGGGCGGATCACGAGGTCAGGAGATCGAGACCATCCTGGCTAACACGGTGAAACCCCGTCTCTACTAAAAACTACAAAAAACTAGCCGGGCGAGGTGGCGGCGCCTGTAGTCCCAGCTACCCAGGAGGCTGAGGCAGGAGAATGGCGTGAACCCGGGAGGCGGAGCTTGCAGTGAGCTGAGATCCGGCCACAGCACTTCAGCCTGGGTGACAGAGCGAGACTCCGTCTCAAAAAAAAAAAAAAAAATTAGTAACCATTGATCTATTCTGTAGTTTACTTTCAGTTCACATTAGCTTCTTTTTTAGTTCATTTCATCAGGGGTGAGAGTAGATGAATAGCAACAAAGAAAAAAAACTCATTTTCTCTGACATATCATATCTCTCTAAAGACATATTCTTACTTGATGGCAAAATTAATGTCTTTCTATATTTATTAACAACAATAAAATTAATAGTTTATATTTATTGGGTGACTTCTATATTTCTAGCAATGATGTTCAACATGGTGTATGCCTTATTTTATTTGATCTTCACAAATTTTTTGAGGTCAATGTGATTGATTATATTTTCACATATTACAAAGATAGAAAAGTTAAGGAACACACCCAAGTTCATACAGATAATAAAAATGGATCCAATGCAATCTTATTTCAGAAACCATGTTCTTAACCATTATGTGGTTATTCCATTTGATATGGTTTAACTCTGTGTCCCCACTTAAATCTCTCCTTGAATTATAATAATTTCCACGTGTCAAGGATGGGACCAGGTGGGAGGTGATCAGACCACAGGGGCGGTTTCCCCCGTGCTGTTCTCATGATAATGAGTGAGTCTCACAAGATCTGAGAGTTTTACGAGCATCTGGCATTTCCCCTGCTTGCGCTCACTCCATCCTGCCACTCTGTGAAGAAGTTGCCTGCTTTTCCTTTGCCTTCTTCCACGATTGTAAGTTTCCTGAGGCCTCCTCAGCAATGCCGAACTGTGAGTCAATTAAGCCTCTTCCCTTTATAAATTACCCAGTTGTGAGATAACATTATGAGAACAGACTTATACATCATTACATGGGGATAACAAGATTATATTTTTTAAGTGCTGAAAATATTATGAATTCACGTTTTCTTCAGATCAAAATTATATTTCCCTAAACCATCCAGAAAAATCTCTAAAATAGATATTACAACATTTTTATTCTTACAATAGCTTGTGGGGAACCATGTTTGTTTATGTTCGGAGTCTGAATTAGCATAATTTTGGAGACAAGTGCATCGTGTGGGGAGTCAAAAGATCACAGCTTCTCTGTTGTTCATTCTTATCTCCTCTTGTCTTGAGTTCCTTCTCTTGCAATGTCAGAGGTTAGACATGATGACCTCTAGTATTTCTCTGAGTCTTTTTAAGAACTATTCCACACTTCTATAAATAAGACCTGAGACTTGGAGATGATCCAGAACTGCCTTCTGACCTCTTTGAATCAACACTCTCAGGATACCCTAAAAAATGATTATAAGAGTAAGATTAGACCAGACATGGTGGCTCATGCCTGTAATCCCAGCACTTTGGGAGGCCAAGGAGGGAGGATTGCTTGAACTCAGGAGTGTGAGACCAGCCTGGGCAACAGAGTGAGACTTGTCTCTACAAAAAATAAAAAATTAGCCGGACGTGGTGGTGTTTGCCTATAGTTCTAGCTACTTGGGAGGCTGAGGCAGGAAGATCGCTTGAGCCCAGGAGTTTGAGGTTACAGTGAACTGTGATTGTGCTACTGCACTTCAGCCTGGGTGACAGAAAGAGACCCTATCTCAAAAACAAACAAACAAAAAACAAAAGCAAAAACAAAACCAGAGAGATTGAAAGATTTTCTAATTCCACAAATCATAATTTTTTAACAATTGATGAAATTCATAAAAGTCACTGATATTCCCCCCCTTGTTAAAAAAAAAGTTATTTCTATATACAATGACAAAGAAAGTTGGAAGCAAACAAATTAACTCCTCAGCATCTATTATGATTTGTGCATTATGTTAGATATGGGGAAAATATTCTAATTCTTAAAATCATTCTGAAAGTAAAGAATGATTCTAACAGTGAAAGATTTGTAAGTGAAGCAATACAGTAGATGCCTTTGAAAATTGGACTGCAAAATATGCTAAAAATGTGTGCACTCAGGAAAATTACATAGGACACATGAAAGAATATGCCACTTCTACAAAAATCAAATAGCACCCAGCTAGTGAGGGCTTCTCAAAAGTAACTCATGGAAGTTAGTTACAGCCAACAGCCTGCCTCCCACATGAAATGTATGTGCCATTTTGAATATCAGTCTCTTAACTGAATCTCATTTTTGTCCTGAGGGCTGTTTTTCCTTCTGACATGTCCTCACAATGGAAAAATGAAGAAGAAAGGGGAAAATGCGGTGTGAAGAGTAAGAGAGATACAAAAAGGAATTGTATGTCAATCGGTGCTGACATAACGAAGTGCCTGCTCCAATGGCCCCTTTCTCCTGTTCACAACTCAGCAGTTAGCCTAAGAACACTGCAAAATACTGTTTGAGGGGAAAAAGATTTTAAAAAGCAAAAGCCCATGTTCTAAGAAATACGATAACTCAAATTATATTTTTGTTTTTAAAAACTCAGGTAATAGGTCTGGCGCAGTGATTCACCTGTAATCTCACACTTTGGGAGGCTGAGGCAAGCCGATCACTTGAGCCCAGGAATTCAAGACCAGCCTGGGCAACACAGTGAGACCCTGTCTGTACAAAAAATTAAAAAAAAAATAACCAGGACCTGGTGTGGTGGCTCACGCCTGTAGTCCCAGCACTTTGGGAGGCCAGGTGGGCAGATCACTTGAGGTCAGGAGTTTGAGACCAGCCTGGCCAATATGGTGAAACCCCATCTCTACCAAAAATATAAAAAATTAGCCGGGTGTGGTGGCTTGTACTTATAATCCCAGCTGTTCTGGAGGCTGAGGCAGGAGACTGCAGTGAGCCGAGATCGTGCCACTGCACTCCAGCCTGGGCAACAGAGTGGGACTCCATCTCAAAAAAATAAATAAATAACTGGGCATGGTGGCATATACCTGTAGTCCCAGATACTTGGGAGACGGGGTGGAAAGATCACTTGAGCCTGGGAGTTCAATGCTGCAGTAAGCTGTGATTGTACCACTGCACTCCAGCCTGGACAACAAAGCAAGACCCTGTCTCAAAACAAAACAACAACAACAATAGCAAAACTCAGGTAATAAATTTGAATTGTCCAATAATCAATTAAGGATTATGGTCTAGTAGTGTTTCTTTTGGATGCATTCTTCTTTTCTTCCCCTAAACACTGAAAACAAAATTTAAAAAATGAAAAACAGTGTTGAAGATCTCAGTTTTGCAACGTGACTGGCATGGTTAGGGGTGGTGCTAGTTCCCAGGATTGCAATACCCAGAATGAACTAAATTTAACTTTGTGCCTCGCCTTTTTTAAAATGTGAACTCCCACAGCCCATCTTTCAGCAGGATTGTAGCAGAAAGTGCTGGAGGACACACACAGCAGAACAACCCTCCGTTTACTGCCTCAGAACATAAATGAGGCCGGGACGAGAGAGCAAGCACTGAATTTGGCCTAGAGAATGAAGGGGGATGGAACAATATTTTTATTCTACGTGGAGGCAGAAGTAAGCAGTAGACAATCTGGGCTCTGAATCAAATAGGTGAGAGGATAGTCAGAGGAAATTTCCAAGATCGATATTTAATTAAGGAAAATAAAAGTATTGCAGTGGAGAAACATTTTTTATATCAATTTGGTCTGATGGTTCTAGACTTATCTCAAATAATAAAGGTTCAGGGTGAGTTATTTCTACTCAAATTTGCAGGAAACCCAAATTAGATTCAGCAGGGATGAGCAGTTAACATTTCCTGATAAGAGTCACTGAGTCGAAGTACTAGCGTTTCCTTGAATCGTCCTCTAAATTGTCTGTCTTAAGATTAATTTGTTAGTGATTTTGTTATAGTGAATAAGCCTTCTAATCTATATCTTAGCCATATGTAGGAGAATCCTAGCTTTTTTTTTTTTTCTTTCGAGATGGATTCTCACTCTGTCGCCCAGGTTGGAGTGCAGTGACACGATCTCAGCTCACCGTAGCCTCCGCCTCCTGGGTTCAAGTGATTCTCCCGCCTTAGCCTGCCAAATAGCTGGGATTACAGGCGCCCACCACCACACTCAGCTACTTTTTGTATTTTCAGTAGAGATGGGGTTTCACCATGCTGACCAGGCTGACCTCAAACTCCTGACCTTAAGTGATCCGCCCACCTGGGTCTCCCAAAGTGTTGGGATTACAGGCGTGAGCCACCCTGCACCAGCTTCTAGCTATTTATTATAAGACAGCTTAGGCAACACAATTCACCTGAGACTTCAACTGCCTTTCAGGTTGGTCAGCAAATGGAGGTAGTGACTTGAACAGCATTAATCTCACAAACACAAACCTAAAAGCGACACCACAGACTAAATGTGCAAATCCCACAACAGAGATGACTGATAGCTGATTACATACAGATCATTGCATTTGTTTCCTAATGACATCGCAACAAATTACCACAAATGTAGTGGCTTAAAACCACACAAATGTATTATTTTACAATAGGCAGAGCTGCTGTATTCCTTCTGGATGCTCTAGGGAGGAATTCAGGTCCTTTTCTAGCTTCTACAGGCTGCCCACATTGCTTGGCCAGTGGCTCCTTCCTCCAGCCTCAAAGCCAGCAGCATAGCTTCTACCTATCTGGTTACAGGGCCTACTCCCCTTCTTAGAGGACCCTTGTGATTCTATGGGACCCACCTGGAGAATCCAGGATACTCTTCCCCATCTCAAAATCCTTTCTTGATCACATCTGTAAATTATACTTTGCCATGTAAAGTAACATATTCACAAGTTCCAGAGATTAGGAAAAGGACATCTTTGGGAGCTATTATTCAACCTACAACAACTGTCAAAATGTGAATCAGAATATAAAGCAGTTTTATTACAATACTCATTCACAGCAAATAAGGTAAAACAAATTATAATCCCCAGATACTTTAATTAAGCCTTGATTAAATTAAGGGGAAAGAAAAGATACTAGACAAAGATTTCTGAAAGCAAACCTGTAAGGAAAAATGAAAAGGTGTTGAAATAATAGACTGAGAATGCAAGGTACTAGGTTAGTCATTACTATGTGTTTAGAGAGGTAAGGGAGAAAGAGAATGAATGAAGATATTTAGACTTTATTTGCTGTAAAAAATAAGTTAAATCTACATTTAGTCTGTCCCTTATCATCCTAAAACAGAATATCTTAGTCCGTTTACTAAAAAGGGAAGGGAAATCTTCCTTAATATGTCAATTTTGGGGTTTTTTTTTACATTTATATTATTTTTATTAGTTATGCTGTAAGGACTATTGACCTTAGAACCCTTTCATCTTATGAAAAACAATGTTTGTGAAAATATTCATTTTAGAGAATTGTTTATTCACTTAAAGTTGCGAACAATGTTTGCTTAGGAGGTTGAATTTGCTCACCAGCCTGGTGATCATTATTGACTATGATTTCATTGATACTGTTGTAACCAATTCAGCCAGTTAAAAAAATAGAAGTTCAGTCATGTAAGTTAAGAAGGCTATTTACTTATAGCCTTCTTACTTGTAAAACTTTATTTACAAATCAATACTAGTTGATTTTTTAAATTGTCATTTTTTTTCCCTGGTTTAATAAGGACTTGTTTATTTTGAGGAAAAAAGGTCCCAAACATCAGGCTGTTCACAAAAATAACCCACAGTATCAACTTTAGAAAACAAACCTTAAGACTATAACACTAATTATTTTTCTAGAGGATGCATTTGACATGCCAACTCTCATTCACAAAAATACATTGTTACATTTGTGTTGAACTGCCCCACACAGCACACTAATGTGGGGGTGTAACACACATACTTCTAACTCAAAGCTGCTTTCAGGAGCTACTCAACTAAATGAGATTGCCTTGCAGTTAGGGAAGCAACTACTGAACTTATGTATGAATGAAAAGAACTGTACTCCCTGCATAACAAGAGATTATTTTGGAGACAGTTGATAAAAACCATACATCCTTTTTATTGTTAAGTCATAAAGAGGTATCAAAATTAAAAGCAAAAATTACAGGGTAAGACTTAACAAAACTACTAGGAGCGTCAAAGGAAGTGAAAATGGGACTAGGTGCGGGGCAATATGAATTAATGAACATGGGAAGGACAAGGATGGGGAGAACAGTGAGCATGTGCTGAAGATACTAGGGGAGAGGATCTGGTGAAAAATTTGATCTTAGACAAGCGCCTAGGTAAAGAAATAATGGGATGAGATTTCTAAACCCCACTATGTGCTTAAGAGTCATCCTCGCCATTGGCGCTGTCTCTGTCATCCTCTCCTTCCTCAGCCTCTTTTTCATCATCCTTGATCAACTCCAGCTGGTCATCCCCCCATCTTCATTATCATCATCATCCAGTAGGTCCCCCTCCTCAGCAGAGTCATCTGCACCCCCCTCAGACTCCATCTTCACATTAGTGTCATCTTTCTTCACGGAGCTGCTGCTCTGCTCCTCTTCTGACTTATCGTTCTTCATCTCTGCTTGTTTGCTCTGTTCCTTTTCAATTTTTTCCAGGTTTTCCAGGAGAGAATCCACTTTTTGTTTTATCTGGGTCAACTCCTTCTTAATGGCCTGAAGGGCATCTCCTTTCAACTTTCCAGACTTGGAAGATCCCCGCTGTCCACTCTTAGAATTGAAGCCACTTTTGCCCCTTCGTGAGGTGTTTCCTGATACACGCTGACGTTTCGAGGGCACTACAGCCCGAGCAATAGGAGGAGGAGGAGGTACACGTGCTGGGTAACAGTACATCCTATCATAATAGTCCCGTTGAAAGTCATAGTCCAAGTCAAAAGAGGAGCCGTGCATCTCCGCTGCAGATCGTTTCACACCTGCTTTTCCTCGGTTCACTTTTGGCTCTGCAGCCAGGTTAATATCTAAAAGCTGGCCAGCAATCATTCTGCCATCCTCTCCTGCTACAGCAGCCCGGGCATTTCTCTCATTAACATATTGAACGAAGGCAAAGCCCTTATGAACAGAACAGCCCACAATTTTGCCGTACTTCGAAAAGATTGCCTCCACATCAGATTCCTTGACCACAAGAGTGTTGAGATTCCCAATGAACACACGGGAGTTCATGGAGCGAGGATCTGTCTTGTTGGTACCTTTGCTGGCCATTGTGTTTGATGATAAGGTTTCTCACAAAGCTGAAAACAGGAGGGGGGAGGGAGAAGAGATTCGATTCTGAGTCTCCTACTGCCGGATTCTGTGTGGAGAAACCGACTGCTGGACGAGGTCGGCAACGCGGACACAACCGCTCAGTCTTTGTCTCTTCACAAAATGGCCCCCGAGTCTCCTCTGCCGCCCAGGCGAAGGCCTAGTCCCCGCCCCATCCCTGAGAATCTTCCTATTGGCTGTGTGTTTTTTCGCTCCCGCTCCTAATTCTAAATTGTCATTTTTAAAACACAACAAAAAAATCTTCCCATTCTCTGTAGCACAATATGTTTGTGTCTTCTGATCCTTCTGACTCTTCTCAGTAGACTGCATTTGTGCCTTGCATGTGGATGTCCGATTCTCCCAGCATTTCTTTTTTTTATAGGTTTGAAATTTTCATGATTATAATTGAAAAAATTTAAACTGTGCTTATGACCGTTCAAAAATATACATTTGAAAAGAAACAAAAATATACATTTGAAATTATATTTTAAGAATCTAATGGCACTTCACTTCTTTCATTGCCACATGTGATATTGAAATTTCTGTGATAATGCAAATGGTTTCAAATCCATACAAACTTTGTAAATGTTAAATATGTCAAAGCAATATGGAAGCTTTTATTTGCAACATGGATTTTAGAGCAATGACACTTCTGCAAACCTAAAGCCCACTAATAGTGCACACCATCTGTTATAAATGGAGAGAAGTCCCAAAGCATAGGATCT
This sequence comes from Piliocolobus tephrosceles, assembly GCF_002776525.5. NCBI lineage: Eukaryota > Metazoa > Chordata > Mammalia > Primates > Cercopithecidae > Piliocolobus > Piliocolobus tephrosceles. The sequence continues at coordinate 64,225,923 of NC_045441.1, read as the reverse complement.
TTCAAAAGTCCTGCTGCAGTTTTAAGTTCTAGTAATTTCAGAAGAATAAATCCTTCAAAATTTAAAAAGTGAAATGTAATGATTTAAATATATTACAATCAGGACATTTTGAGAAAGTTTCAATAATACTTTTTTATCGTAGTAAAAAATATGTAACATAAACTTTACCATCTTAACCATTTCTAAATGTATAGTTCAGTAGTGTTAAATATATTAACATTGCTGTGCAACCAATCTCCAGAACTTTTTCATCTTACAAAACTGAAACTCTATATGCATTGCAGTGGACTGATATTTGTGTCTCCCCAGAATTTATAGGTAGAAATCCCCCAGTGTGAAGTATTAGGGGGCAGGGTCTTTGGAAGAGAATTTGGAAGGTGATAAGGGTGAAGTCCTCATGAATGAGATTAGGCCTTATAAAAGAGAACCCCAGAGAGCTCTCTAGCCCTCTTCCCCCATGAGGTTACAAAAAAAGTCAACAACCTGCAACTTACAAGATAGCCCTCACTAGAACCTGAGCATGTTGGCATCCTGATCTTAGACTTTCAGCCTCTCGGTGAAATACATTTCTGTTGCTTATACACCACCCAGTCTATGATATTTTGTTGTAGCAGTTCAAACTAAGACACCATTAAATAATAACTCCCCATTTACCTCTCCCCTCAGCCCCTGGCAGCCACCATTCTACTTTCTAAATATTTGACTACCGTAGTTACTTCATATACGTGGAATCATACAGTATTTGTCTTTGTGACTGGCTTATTTCACTTTGCATAATATCATCAAGGTTCATTCATGTTGTTGCATGAGTCAGAATTTTTTTCCTTCTGAAAGCTGAGTCATATGCCCTTGTGTGTATATGCCACATTTGTTGATGCACTCATCTGTTGATGGACACTTGGATTTCTTCCACCCCTTGGCTATTGTGAATAGTCCTGCTATGAACATGGATGTACAAATAACTCTTTGAGATCTATTTTCAATTCTCTCAGACATATATGTAGAAGTGGAATTGCTGGATTATATGGTAGCTCTATTATTAGTTTTTTGAGAACCACTGTGTTTTCTATAGCAGTAGCCCTATTTTACATTCCCACCAATGGTGCAAAGAGTTCCACTTTCTCCATATCAGTGCCAGCACTTGTTCTTTTCTTTCCTTTCCTTTTTTCGATAGTAGCCATCCAAATGGGTGTGCGGCGATATCTCATTGTGGTTTTTCTTTGCATTTGTCTAATGATTATTTCATAGACTTAGCCAAATAATACATTTTTAATTTAATCTTTAGTGGTGGCAGTGTCTGCCATCTTTAGAGGGATTAAAATGTTTTAAAAATTAATTTTTCAAGTATCTCAAAACTAAGTACAGATAAATTTAAATAGTCTTCTTCATTTTGTAAGTTTGTAAGCTCATTTTGTATGTTCACAGCATCTGTACTACTGAAGATACTAAAGCTTAAAACTGAACTAAGACTTTTGGGACACCATGTATGTAAAATCGGAGATTCAGGTTTGCCGGCTGGAGCCATACCTGGCCTGAGTCCCCACTCAGCCACTGGGTTTCAAGCACTGCCTCAAAACAGTCACACCTGGAACTACTAGACTTGCTTTTGGACACATGGAATGTGTAACTGCTACAATTCATCCCCGAGCTCCTTGCCCGTGATGGGCAGTGTCAGCCTCTGAAGCTGTCTTGCAGTACATGTCCCGAAGGCAGAACACCTCTTGGACACCATCAAGGTATCAAAGAGGAGGGGTGGGTGCCTGTGTTGCTAATTTTGCTCATTGTTTTAGAGGTGCATGGAGATCCCCTTAAACTCCTCTCCCTTCAGGCATCCTCAAGGCAGGCAGCTGCCCATGTCTGGAGTTCACCACAATGGGGACATCAACACCCTCAGAGCCTGCTTAGTCACCACTGAGCTGCAGAGGTCTAGTTGCATTAGATACCTGAGTCTTCTTTCTTTGGCTGTGATTATTAATTAGCTCTTAAAAATCTGTTTGTATGGCTGAGCGTGGTGGCTCACACCTGTAATCCCAGCACTTTGGGAGGCCAAGGCAGGCGGATCATGAGGTCAGGAGTTTGAGACCAGCTTGGCCAGCATGGTGAAACCCCATCTCTTATAAAAATACAGAGAAATGAATTAGCCGGGCCTTGTGACGCGTGCCTGTAATCCCAGTTTCTTGGGAGGCTGAGGCAGGAGAATTGCTTGAACATGGGAGGCAGAGGTTGCAGTGAGCCAAGATCACACCATTATACTCTAGCTCTAGGTGACAGAGCAAGACTCTGTCTGAGGGGCGGGGAGGATCTGTTTGTATTATCAGCCTAATTGTTCTCTTTTGAGCTAGCAAAATTTTTACAGCTTCAAATTTCTCAGAACTTTTAAAGAAGTATTCAGAATACTTCCAGCATCTCCTTGGCTTTTGATCTCAGCAGAGACTGCATTAGCTGGCAGTGTTCTCTGAAGGCTAATGAATACAAACTCAAAGAAGTAAAGTCATAACAAGACTTTGAATTTGCCCTGAGTTCCTTTATGCCAATGGGCCCAACTCTGTAAAATGTCACTTGCTAGTTCTTCTAAATCACTTGAGTACCCTGAGTGGTACATAAATGAGTACTGGCTTTTAATTAAGGCTCTGTAGTGAAAGCTGCTTTATGCAAAATTAAATGCTTTTTAATAGCTAATTTAGAGACCACTTTTTAACACTGGAAGTACCATACCAGGAAACTTAGCACATTGCTAATTTGATCTGGCAGTGTTCCTAGATTACGTGTAGGATTCAGTTCCGTTTTATAAATAAATGTTCCTTACACACAGCTCCGAATTTTATTTCAGTATTACCAATACTTCTCACAGAAGAAAGATATCAAGTGAAAAAACTTAGGTCACATAATATTTCATAATTGTATGAAAATTAATATAGCCTGTGAACACTTGAGAGCTTAAAAAAACCAGGTTTCATGTCCTTATCTAAGCTGTATAGATATCAAAGGTAACTAGGTGTTATGGGTTCAATTGCATCACCTTCCAAATTTATATGTTGGTGTTGTAATCCCCAATACCTTAGAATGTGAACTTACTTGAAACTAGAAACATTGTAGATGTAATTAGTTAAGATGAGGGCATAATGGGCCAGGTGCGGTGGCTCACACTCATAATCCTAGCACTTTGGGAGGCAGAGGCAGGCAGATGGCTTAAGTCTAGGTGTTCGAGACCAGGCTGGGCAACATGGCAAACCCCATCTCTACAAAAAATTAAAAAGTTGCCTGGCATGGTGGCACACACCTGTAGTCCCAGCTACTCAGGAGGCTGAGGTGGGAGGATCGCCTGAGTATCTGAGCCTGGGAGGTGGAGGCTGCAGTGAGTCAAGATCACACCACTACACTCTAGCCTCAGAGTGACAGAGCAAGACCCTGTCTCAAAAAAAAAAAAAAAAAAAAAAAAAAAAAAATAGCTGAGGTTACAATGGAGTAGGATGGTCGCCTAATCTGACTTGTGTCCTTATAAAGAGGGACAATTTGGGCACAGGCATGCACAGAGGGAGAACAACATGTGCCAATGGAGGCAGAGATTGGGATGATTCAGCAGAAACCAAGGAACACCAAAGGTTGCCAGTAAACCACCAGAAACCGAGAGAGCAGCATGGAACAGATTCTCCCATGCAGCCCTCAGTAGGAACCCACCCTGCGGCCACATTGATTCCAGACTCGCAGCCTCCGTAACAGTGATATGATAAATTCTATTGATCCCAGCAGCCCTAGCAAAATGTTACTCACTGAATGTTTGTGTCACCCACAAAATGTAAATGTCGAAGTCTAACTCCCAATGTGATAGTGTCTGGAGATGGGGCTTTGGGAGGTGATTAAGTTTAGATAAGGTCACGAAGATGGGGCCCTGTAGTGAATGCTTATATTTATGCTGCTTCAGCATCTATTTTGAAATATGTTGGGCTTTCCTATACTAAAAGCTTGGCTCAGTCACCCTTGACAGTTTCCAGTTGTATACTTCCTCCCAGTGTCTCTGTGTGGCTGATCCAGACATCTGCCTTATACAACTGCTCCCTGCTGACCACTTGCCTATGGGACTGCTAGTAGCAGCCTAGGTGACTGGCCCGCTGCCCCCAGACCCATGGACTGTGCAGACATGCCACAGTGACCACCTGTCAGTCACTCCAGTGACCTCCTGCGTGCTTGCTCTAAACCCACCAATTAAAACTCCCCATGGGAAACCTGTTGGGATAAATGCCCTGGACCCGATAAGGGCACTGGCTCATAGGTCCCTCTGTCTCTCCTTGCCTGTACTCCCTGACCTCCATGTAGGTGGCCTACAGGCATGCGGGGGAATCTGCCTTCCAGAGTCTGTGTGTAGTAAAAACTCTTAAATCTTCACACTGTGGTTGTGTCACTGAAGCCGTGCCCGAAATCCAGCCCCTGATGGCAAGGCCATTGTGAAGGGGCACATGCAGGTGGATCCGCTGCTGGTGATTTTTCCCCTAGACCTCTAGTGGCTGCTGGGGACAGTAGCTACTATCTAGTGTGGCAAAATGGAAGAGAAATTCCAAAAGTTTCATTTCCAACAGGCCTTTGTTATGGGACAAGTCTCTCTCTCTCTCTCTCTCTCTATATATATATATCATATATATATATGATACCAGAGAGATTGTTCTCTGCCATGTGAGGATATAGCAAGAAGCTGCCCTTGCAAGCTGGGGATGAGGCCCTCACCAAGAACCCAACCATGCTGGGTCTCTGATCCTGGACTTCCCAGCCTCCAGAACTATGAGAAATGAACATTGGTTGCTTAAGTCACCCAGTCTATGATTTTTTTTTTTAATAGCAGCTGAAGTGAAGATACGAAGATGCCAATTAATACACTATACACTATGAATCCCATAAGGAAGTTCAGATTGAGCATGAAGCACAACAGCTCTGCTAGCATTCTTTTTTCTTTCTTTTCTTTTCCTTCCATTTAGTTTCTTTTCTTTTCTCTTTCTTTCTTTCTTGAACTGCTGGGTTCAAGTGATACTTCTGCCTTGGCCTCTCAAAGTGCTGGGATTACAACTCTGTAAGCTCGAGCTATTAATCTGACTTTGCAGCTGATGAACCATTTTAGCAAAGCTGAGTAACTCATATAAATCTTTACATAATAAGTCATGGAAACCTGACTTCCAGGCATGGGTACTTAAGTATATGTTCTATTACCTTAAAGAAAATGCATAACTTTTTTTTTTTTTTTTTTTTTTTTGAGACGGAATCTCACACTGTTGCCCAGGCTGGAGTGCAGTGGGGCAACTGGAGTCTTGACCTCCCCGGGCTCAGATGACACTCTCACCTCAACCTCTGGAGTAGCTGGATGGACTACAGGCACATGCCACTACACTGGCTACTTTTTGTGTTTTTTATAGAGATGTAGTTTCACCATGTTGCCCATGCTGGTCTCAAACTACTGGGCTCAAGCGATCTGCCCACGTTGGCCTCACAATGTGCCTGGATTACAGGCGTGAGCCACTGCACCCGGCCCATAACTTTTAAAGTACAAATTCTAATAAGTTTGTTTTGCAAGCCTATTTATTTATGAATAAAAAACTTAAAATTGGGCCAGTCATGGTGACTCATGCTTGTAATCCCAGGACTTGGGGAGGCCCACATGGGAGGATCTCTAGAGCCCAACAATTCAAGACCAGCCTGGGCAACATGGTGAAACCTCTACAAAAGAAATTTTTTTTGAATTAACTGCATGTGGTGGCATATGCACCTTCAGTCCCAGGTACTCAGGGGGCTGAGGTAGTAGGATCACTTGAACCTGGGAGGTTAAGGGTGCAGTGAACCACGGCTGTGCCACTGCACTCTAGCCTGGGTAACAAAGTGATACTCTGTCTCAAAAACAAACACAAAACTTAAAAACGAAAATTATCCTTGAAATTTACCATATCTAATCTGTGATCTCATGGAGCTTATATTCTCTTGGAGAAGATGAACACATAAATGCAGAGGCAACTTTTCCACTGCAATTGTTGGGAATGCTTTGAAGAAAAAATGCAGAGTTAGAGAATTAACTTCAGAACTAAAGGGTAAAAGAAATGTAATCACGCCTCACTGACAAGAAAGCGGTGTGGGGACCAAGTGTTTAGGGTGGGAGAGGAAGAAGAAGGGTTGAGAGTGGACAATTCTGGTGGAATGAACAATGAGTCTGCATGAAGATGCTTTAAGAGACGAGAGATTTGAGGAGACTCCAGAACAAAGAAAGGAAAGGAGGTCAGTGGAGAGACGGAAGCAGGGGAAGTGAGGGCAGTGAACAAGTGGGCTGGGCCTAATCAGTCAAGTTACACAATTTGGATTTTATCCCAGAATTTAAAAAGCTCCTGAAAGCTCTTCAGCAAGATTGTATCATAAATTTTGTGCTAAGAGAATAAGAGGGGAAGAAGAGAAGCTGGTCAGAGGCCATGCCAGGAACCCAGGTACAATATGAAGGGTGATTGGGCACCGTAAAGGCAGTGGAGATTTTGTGATACATTTCTTGAAAGTAAAGCAACAGGACTTGATGACTAAATGTGAGCATGGAGTTAGGTACAGGGACACTCAGGAGGCTTCAGTGAGCTGAGATCGCACCACTGCACTATAGCCTGGGCGACAGAGCGAGACTCCGTCTCAGAAGAAAAAAAAAAAAAAGAAGAAAAGCTAGGATTCTCCTACATGTGGCTAAGATATAGATCAGAAGGCTTATTCACTATAACAAAATCACTAACCAATTAATCTTAAGATAGACAATTTAGAGGACAATTCAAGGAAACACCAATCAATACTTAAGCTCAATTAGTGACTCTTATCAGGAAATTTTAACTGCTTATTTCTGCGAAATCTAATTTGGGTTTCCTGTAAATTTGAGTAGAATTAACTTAACCTGAACCTTTATTATTTGAGATAAGTTGCAGTGAGCCAAGTCTGTGCCACTGCACTCCAGCCTGGGTGACAGTGCAAGACAAGACTATCTCAAAACAAAACAAAACAAAACAAAAAACAGCAGTACCCATTCCCTACTAGCTCCTTGTTCTCCAAATTATTCATAAAAACCCTGAACTCTAAACCTTTGGGCAGACTGATTTGAGTGATGACTCCAATTCTTCTGCATTGGCCGGCCTTGTGTCTAGTAAACTCTTTCTCTGCTGAAATGCCCCATTCTCAGTGAATTGATTTTGTCTGTGCCATGAGCAGGAAGAACTCACCATGCAAATAAAACCCCATCATGTCATCTTTCCGTGTCAGTTCAACCAAAAGAATAATTTCCCTTTTGGTGAACTGCTGCAGCCAGGCCTTTCAGAAGCCACCTCTAAAAATTTAAGTATAAATAATTTGAGGAAAGTCTGTAATCAGTGAGTTAGAATTTCAAGGATCAAAGATAATAGGTCTCTTAAAGTCCCTCTCATCTCTATAGAGCTGTCACCAGGCTAATAGCTCAGTCACTCTTAGTCTCTCTCTTTCCTGTCTTTTTCATTCTCTCTGTTTGTAGCTTTGTGTTCTGTCTCTCTCTTTCTCTCTTTTCCCCCATCTCCAGTTTCAGGAATATGATATTTGTTTATTTTCCTTTGGTGATTATCCTGTGATTGTCTGTTTCTATTTTCTGTGCCCATCCTGCTGTACTTCCTCCTGTCCCTCCCATTAAACAAATAAACAAATATTTATTGAGCTTCTACTTTATATTAGGCTCTGTGCTAAATTCTGGATATTTAACTAAAAATAAATAAGATTCTTACCCTCGTTTGTAAACATGGTGCTTGCATTTCCCCTTTCCTTCAGTCTGTCTGCTTTCTCTTTCTCTTTTTCTTTTTACTCTTCCAACTTCATTAACTGGGTATAATGTGAAATTAAATTTTTGTATTTTACTTTATTTTATTATATTCTATTTTTGAGACGGAGTCTCACTCTGTCACCCAGTCTGGAGTACTGTGGCATGATCTCGGCTCACTACAGACTCCACCTCCCAGGTTCAAGCAATTCTCCTGCCTCAGCCTCCCGAGTAGCTGGGATTACAGGTGCCTGCCACCACACCAAGCTACTTTTTTTTTTTTTTTTTTTTTTGAGACGGAGTCTTGCTCTGTCGCCCGGGCTGGAGTGCAGTGGCCGGATCTCAGCTCACTGCAAGCTCCGCCTCCCGAGTTCACGCCATTCTCCTGCCTCAGCCGCCCGAGTAGCTGGGACTACAGGCGCCCGCCACCTCGCCCGGCTAGTTTTTTGTATTTTTTAGTAGAGACGGGGTTTCACCCTGTTAGCCAGGATGGTCTCGATCTCCTGACCTCGTGATCCGCCCGTCTCGGCCTCCCAAAGTGCTGGGATTACAGGCTTGAGCCACCGCGCCCGGCTTACCAAGCTACTTTTTATATTTTTAATAGAGATGGGGTTTCATCATGTTGGCCAGGCTGGTCTAAAACTCCTGACCTCAGGTGATTCACCCTCCTTGGCCTGCCAAATTGTTGGGATTACAGGCATGAGCCACTGTGCCTAGCCCCAAATTAAATTTTTTGAAATACCATTTATCTATGTTGAATCTAATATTCTACTTCCCACTCCATGTTTTAATGCATTTTTCCTTCAAAAATCAAAGTAAAATGATAAATAAAGCTAATTAAGCAGGATTTGAGGTCTTGCCCAGGATTCAAGAACATTGATAATTCTTAGCAAAATGTATTAAGATTATTTACATCTGGCCAGGCGTGGTGGCTCACATCTGTAATCCCAGCACTTTGGGGAGCCGAGGTGGTCGGATCACAAGGTCAGGAGATTGAGACCATCCTGGCTAACATGGTGAAACCCCGTCTCTACTATGGAAAAATTGGCTGGTGCCTGGAGTCCCAGCTACTCAGTCGGTGGGCTGAGGCAGGAGAATGGCGTGAACCCGGGAGGCGGAGCTTGCAGTGAGCCGAGATCATGCCAGTGCACTCCAGCTTGGGCGACAGAGCCAGACTCTGTCTCAAAAAAAAAAAAAAAAAAAAAAAAAGATTATTTACATCAAGTGAACTAAATAAAGATTATACTTAATTTCATGTCATTTTAGGTCAAATTTTGCTACCAAAACAATCTCAGCACTAGATATAAAATTTGTATAGTTTTCAGAGCTTTTTAGTTTAGAATAAGCATAAAGGATTTTTCATCTGCCAAGTGCATGGCTAGTACATAACATAAACTAAAAGTAAAATTCTAAGGCCCCCAACTGACTGAACAGACCATTTATTGACCAAAAGGACCCAGAACTACCTTGAAAACTTGAGTTCTTGGCGATGATGGGACAGGGGTAAGACTCACGTCTTATATCCCTTCCCTTGCAACCTATGGTTAGATTTTCTTCCATAAGGGCTAAACAGAAACCACCTCTTTCAAAAGATTCCACCACAGATATCAACCAATCACCTGATACTGTCGCTCATGTTTTGCCTGATAAGAGAGCATGAACAATCGAGTTGCTTTGGCCAGTTTATACAGAATACACAATAAGGATTTTCAAGTCCTCTGCTTTATCTTTTGATACTCGGATCATGCTAATGCCACCATTTTTTTTGTACATTGACCCAAGAAGGGGCATGAAGCTCAATTGCACAGGTGCATGTTTCTCCTTTCATAACTATTCATGACGCCTCTTATGGCTTATTGAATATGTGTATCTGGGCAGCCTGCTCAGCATAAATTCCTGTTCCCCTTGCCCCTCCCTCGAAATATCTGTTTTTGATTTCTGGTTGGAGGTTATGCTTCCCAGCTTGTCAGAATGGCCAACCTGCAGGCTGCAGCCCTTTGTGAAAAATAAAGCTCTCCTTTCCAAATTTGTGTATGAACATCATCATTCTTCAGTTGACAATAGTAAGCAATCTTAGAAATATTTGTTGGGTGAAATTTCACCTATTTAATTGTCTTGTATACCTAGAGTCAAAATATGTGCATAATGAAAGGACAAATACAAATGAAAAATAAGAGGCTTATTTCTCCCTGTAGAAAAGGGAAGCATTTTTTTCTCTCCTCTTATTTTGAGCATTTGCTTTTAAAAAACTTGTAATTGTAGATACTCTCTTCTTCTTTTGAAATGTATATAAATCCTTTTGAAGACTAGATTGAGGTTTCCAGCTTTATGACCTAGGAATGCCTTTTTCAAGGAACTGGGGGCCATCACTTTGAAATGTAAACATCGAGGGAGATAGCACCCTACATGCTGGTTTCAGTGGAGATTATTTAGGTGGGCACCTTGCTTCAAGTTGCACAACTACCTCTTGTCATAAAGAAAGGAGAAGTTTGTTTTTCCTCTGTGATTTTTTTTTTTTTTTTTTTTTTTTTGAGGCGGAATCTCACTCTGATGCCCAGGCTGTGATCTCAGCTCAATGCAACCCCCATGTCCCGGGTTCAGGTGATTCTCTTGCCTCAGTCTCTTGAGTAGGTGGGATTACAGGTATGTGCCACCACACCCGGCTAATTTTTGTACTTTTAGGAGAGGCAGGGTTTCACCATGTTGGCCAAGCTGGTCTCAAACTCCTGACCTCAAGTGATCTGCCTGCCTTGGCCTCCCAGGGCACTGGGATTACAGGCATGAGCCACCATGCCTGGCCTGCCTCTCTGTGATGCTTTTTTTTTTTTTTTAAAAAGAGGGGTTCAAACATCTTGCGATCTGAGACACCAAAACAGATTCCCCTTTATCAACTAAGAGGAACTCTACAGTTGAGGAAACAAAATCACCTATAGGAGTTAAGGGTTCAGGGCTCGGCTGGCAAGGCAGATTTCTAAATCCTTATGGCTCTAAACTTCCTAACAATAGGAGCTACTGGACCTCTCCTAACTGTGATTTATAACCCAAACCACTACACTCTGATTGGACAAAGGATAGACATCTTTTCTGATGAGCTATTGCAGACTTTAAGCTATTTCAGCCTGTTTATGGAGCCTGCACACACACACAAACTGTCTCTGTGTTCATCTTTTGAGATAAAGAGCCAAATTTCACTTCATTTTAATGGTAAAACTTCACCACAAGGTGAACATGGAATGTACATGACATATGTATTTACTCACTGTGCATGCACTCAGCTCCTCTCCTAAATGTGTATAGCTTTCTCTCCCAACCTGTTGAATATGTATGACTCTATTGTGTGATACAGGCCCTGTGAGGCATAAAATCCAACCTGTCCTTCTCCTTTTCCAAGAGAGAACACCTTTGGCACATGCCAGAGAATGTCTCTTCCGAGTCTGCAAACCAGTATTGCCCAAAAAGCTCTCCTTTCTGCCATTTAACCATCCTGGTAGTCTTTTGGATGACATTCTGGATAAAGTCAACTAACTAATACAGATAATGTGATATGGTAAAATACATATTTGGTTTTCTTCCTTGTTTCCTGGCATACAACTCTTAAAATTCTTAGATACTCCGAAGTGATGTCTTTTTGTGTGATAGTGAGTTGACTGATGGCCCCTAGGTAGCTTCAGGATGGGAGTTGGTCACTGGAAATATTAAGGCAGAACTAGAGGACTGGGACTTTCAGCAACACCCCCCGCCTAAATTCTGGGGAGGAGAGAGGGGCTGAAGGTTAAATTGATCACCAATGGCCAATGATTTAATCAATCATGCCTATGTCATGAAGCTTCCACGAACACCCAAAAGGACAGGGTTTGGAAAGCTTCCTGCAGCTGAACAAGTGGAGGCTTACAAGAGGGTGAACAAGAACTTAAGCATGTGCAGGAAGACGCGGCACCCCAAGTCCACGGGGACAGAAGCTCCTGCACTCAGGACACTTCCAGACTTCACCCCATGTGTCTCTTCATCTGGCTGTTCACTTATATCCTTTAAAATATCTTTTATAATAAACTGGTAAATGCAAGTAAATTTCCCTGAGTTCTGTGAGCCACTCTAGCAAATTAATTGAACCCAAAGAGGGGGTCATAAGAACCCCAACTTGAAGCTGGTCAATCAGAAGTTCTGGAAGCCTGGACTTGCAACTAGTGGGAAGGAGGGGATAATCTTGGGGACTGCGCCCTCAACCTATGGGATCTGAGGCTATCTCCAGGTAGATAGCATCAGAATTGAATTAGAGGACATAGAGGACACCCTGCTGGTGTCTGCTGCTTGGTGTAGTGGGGAATCCCCTGCCCCATTTTTTCACAGATGTATTTTGTGTTGATCGTTGTATGAGACCAGAGAAAAAACACAGATGGTCACCCCAATTGCTAGGTAAAGTAGGATAAACTATGGTGTGACAAATGGTGTTGGCAGTCCTCTTATTTGAAAACTACTTGGCTAGGCATGGTGGCTCATCACCATAATCCCAGCACTTTGGGAGGCCAAGGCTGGAGGGTCGCTTGACTGCAGGAGTTCGAGACCAGCCTGGGCAACATAGCGAGACCTCATCTCTACAAAAGCTAAACAAAATTAGCCGGACATAGTGGCACAGACCTATAGTCCCAGCTACTCTGGAGGCTGAGGTGGGAGGCTCTCTTGAGCCCTGGAGGTTGAGTTTGCTGTGAGCCGAGATCATGCCATGGCACTCAAGTCTGGGTAACAGAGTGAGACCCTGTCTCAAAACAAAAGTAAATTATTGCTTATCTTGAAAATATGTATGTAGTGGATGATATCTGGTTGACGATATAAGAGGGTGAGATTACTTTTTGTTTTTGCAATCTCTTAGAAGATTGCCTATGATGTACACCGCATTCTGATTTAATGTTTATTCAGTAATAAAAGTGTTTTCTTTCTTTCTTTATTATCATTGTGATTATTTCTGGTTTGGGAGAACATTTTTTTACTAAGTTGATTTTTTCCCAGTAATTTACACCATGATACAGTAGCCATAGTTTAAAGATAATGTTCAGCTAATTTTAATTCCTTCCTAGTATAATTAGTGGTGCTCACCAATTATTCCATCCATTTGATTCATTCTGGCCAAAGGACTGTGAGCCAAGTTGCATGAATCACTTTTGAGTGGAGGTTTTGACGAGCATGTGTGTGTTCTCCAGGCTCTCTCCCTCTGGTGTGATAAGATAGAAGCTGCTCAGATTGCTGGGTCACTGTACGAAGGAACGCTGCTCTGACTCAATTTTGCACGTGGGAGGAATAAACTTTCTATTACAGCATAGTCTACTGTAACTGACTAATACAGAGCCTAACCCAGGCCTAGGAGTTATAAAGGCCAAGAGTAAAAAGAATATAAGAGAATTAAAGATAGTTTAGTGTGACTGGATTAAAGAGTGCTTGAAGGTCAGTAAGAAGAATTAGGTTGAAAGATAGATAAGGTCCAGGTTTTGAAAAACTTTGTAAACTATGTTAAGGAATCTTTAAGATGGCAAAGAGCCGTTGAGGATTTTAAGCTAGAGTGACAATCAGGTCAAATTTATTTTTTAGAATGATTTCTTTTGTTGAAGGGTAGAGAATAGATGGAAGCAACTAAAGTCTGAGATAAGAAGATGACTTATAGATGCTATCGTAGCATGTCAGAAGAAAGTGATCCTGAAATAGGCAGGAACTGAGGGTATAGAACAGGAAGGCTTTAAAAGATTATAAATAGATCTCTTCCAAGGCCTTGGGAGGGATTCTGGGAATGTGTTCACACAGTCGTATGCTTTTGTAAAATTTGCAAACTTAAGACATTTAAATTTCAAACTGTTAAGGCTGTTGACTCTACTACAACTTCACCTCTGCCAGGTGGCTTTATAGAGGCCATCAACATATTGGGATTTAGTTAGGGGTAAGTTTAGTTAGGGATATATTTAGTTTGGACTTAGTACAATGTAGTTATATAGCCTGCAGTCACTTCCATATATAGTTAATTTGTTGTTGGTCCCAGGTATGAAGGTACTTCCACTGTGTCAGTTCATGTGGTGAAACACAATGGTGCCATGCCAGAGATCATAAAGAAATTTGTTAGGGTGTAGTAACTAGTCTCAAAGATGGCCCCCAATGTTTCCTGGTATTAATGTTGTTGTGTAGTCTTCTCCTCTTGAATCTTGGCTGGCCATAGTACTTTATTTTGACCCAAAAACTGTGGTAGAAGGATTGGGTGACTTCTGAGACTAAGTCCTAAAAAAGTCTTGGAGCTTCTGCCTGGATCTCTTGAAACATGCAGGGGAAGCAAGACATCATATAGGAAGTTCAACTACCCTGAGATTGTCACACGATGAGGAAGGTTAAGCCAATTATGTAGAGAAGGCCAGTATACCCCAGCTATTGCAGCCATCCCAGCTGAGGCTCCAGAGAAGTGGTAAGGAGCCCATCTTCTATGTCCAGCCCATTAGAGCCTTCAGAGGACTCTACCCCCTGCTTCCAAGTAACTGGAGCAGAATGAGGAATCTCAAGTGAGAAACACTGAACTGAGTCCAGGCAATCCACAAAATTGTGAAAGATGATAATAAATTGTAGTTCTAAGATTCTGTGTTTTGAGAGTAGTTTGCTAGGTAGCAGTAGATAACTACAACTGAATCACTGGCCACAAAATCTTTGCTACAACTCCTACCAAGAGGTTGAGTCTATTTCCTCTCTCCTTGGACCTGTGCTGGCCTGTGACTGCTTTGCCCAAAAGAGTACAGCAGAAGTGACCCAATGCCAGTGCTGAGGCCTGTCTTTAAGAGTACTGGCAGCTTCTACTTTGTCTCAGCACAGTGAGCCACTGTGTAAGAAGTCCAACTGTGCTGGAGAAACCACATGGAGAGGTCCTGAGGCTGTATAGAGAGGGAGAAGATCCCAGTTGAACCCCAGCATGTGAGGCTGGACCCTCCAGACCAGCCTGAGTGTCACCTGAATACCACAGAGTGACCCTGTTGACACCATAGGGGTAGCATTGGCCCTCCAAGCCCTGCTCAAATTCCTTACCTACAAAATCGCGATGTATAATAATATGGTTAGCATTTTAAGCTGCTAAATTTGGGGGTAATGTATTATATAGCAATAAATAAATGAGACAAAGAATTTCTGCAAAGTTATATAGTATGACTAATAATGAATTGTGACTACAAGTTGTAAAGAAGAAAACAGTTAACGTAAATTACTGATAATAAATAGCTTTAATTAACCATGCTAGAGGAAAGACTTATTTTTCTATTCTCTCTGGAAAATATTACAAAACTATTGTCATACGAAGAAGATATGAAAAAGTAAGCAGCCGAAAAGGTATTAAATGCTGGATGTGGTGGCTTATGCCTGTAATCCCAGCACTTTGGGAGGCTGAGGAAGGTGGATCGCTTAAGCCCAGGAGTTAGAGACCAACCTGGGCAATGTGGTGAGCAGCCTGGGCAAAATTTCTGAAAAAAAATCAAAAAATTATCTGGCATTGTGGAACATACCTGTAGTTCCACTACTCAAGAGGCTGAGCTAGGAGGGTCACTTGAGTCCAGGAGGTTGAGGTTGCAGTGAGCCGTGACCATGATCTTGTCACTGCAGCCTGGGAGACAGAGTGAGACCCTGTCTCAGAAAGAAAAAAAAGAAAAAAATAAGGTAGGAAAAAATGTATTATAGAGCTATTTGCATATTACAAGGCAGTTAATTAGTACAAACTATATAATATTTTTTCAGGATTTTGTGAAGGAGGCTTGTGGTATATATAATTATATCATTTGTTTTGAATATTTATAATTAGCTGTTTTTTAAATGTAAATATTCACATTTGTACCAAATTTTGTACTTTGTACTTTGTATTCTTTTTCTGCAAGAGCTTCAGCAAATTTTCAGAACACTGCAATCGAAGTCAAGATTCTACAAACTTCCGAAGGGAAGGAAAAAAAAAATAATAAAACCAAACCCAAATCACCGCATACAAAGAATCAACATGGCTTTGGACCTTTCTACACCACTGGAAGATAAAATTTAACAGCCAAAAGCCCTCAAACTTTTAGCAGGAAATAATTTCCAACAGTGTAGAATTTATTACACTGTGAAACCCTTGATCAAAAGAGAGAGAATAAAAATATTTTCTGACGGGTGTATAGGGCTTTAAACATTTCAACCATTCACCTTATTTCAGGAAAGTACTAAACAATGTGTTCCAGTGTATTTGCACTTGTGTAAACAGGATATGACTTAACTCTGACACACTTTTATTTCCAAAACCTCTGTGTCTTTGCCATAGGTTGTATCTAGTAGACTTTGTCAGAAATATGACGAACACACAATTGGTACATTTTGACAGTAACAGCCAATATGCAAAGTCCTCTGAAGTGAAATGAGAAAAGTCACCTCACCATCTGCATTCTTTAATAAACAGCTACTGTTCTAAAGAAAAATGTGTGTAAGAAATTAAGTTTGAAAAAGTACACAGATGATTTTACTATTTTTTTCTATGATAATTTTGTATAATCTAAAACTCAGATTACTGGCACATTAGGCTATAAGTATTTATCTTACCTACTGTGGTCTCTTTTATAGCTTAATCATAAAGTAATCATCTGGGTACATTATCAACATGCAGGGATTCAGACCCTGTGGTCCTTTCCAATTACTATTTTCCCACCCCTGGACCCCTGAAATGCGTGACTCTCCTGACTTTTATGATTATCTGGCCCTCACTTTTATTTATAATTTCACTCTTTAACATTCATCCCTAAACACTGTAAGTTTATATGTTTTTGTTCTGTAAAGAGAATCATACAATATATATTTTTGTACTTCTGGTGTCTTTTTCTCAACTCTATCTTTGTAAGACACATTCATATTGTTGCTGTAGCTACATTTGTTTGTTTGTTTGTTTGTTTCTAGTATTGGATAGGTTTCTGTTATGTGAATGTACCATTATTTAGTTATCCATTTCTACTATTAATGAATATTTGAGTTGTTTCCAGTTTGGAGGATTGCCAGTACACCAGGAGCTGCATTAGACTGATCAATCTCCCTTTTAGGACTCAGAAATTCTTCATAGATAAGAGACAGAAAGATGTTTTTATAACATTTAAGAACATGTAATCACTCTTATAAACGCCAAGGTTACTTTCATTTTCTTAAACACAATGACAGCTTATTTAAATAAACTCAGCCGGTCACTTGAATTGCACTTTCCCCTGTTCGTTCTTACCTATTACTCTCTGATTTATGTGTATTAATTGAGGCAGTATTGATGCAGGATTTTTCTTGGCCACTTTGTCAGCCAGGGACCTCCACAACTTTTGATGGCCCTCTCCCCTCTGTTTTTTTTTTTTTTTTTTGAGATGGAGTCTTGCTCTGTTGCCCAGGCTGGAGTGTAATGGTGCTTTCTCAGCTCACTGCAAGCTCCGCCTCTTGGGTTCACGCCATTCTCCTGCCTCAGCCTCACGAGTAGCTGGGACTACAGGCGCCCGCCACCATGCCTGGCTAATTTTTTGTATTTTTAGTAGAGACAGGGTTTCACCGTGTTAGCCAGGCTGGTCTCAATCTCCTGACATCGTGATCCACCAACCTTGGCCTTCCAAAGTGCTGGGATTACAAGCTTGAGCCACCGGGCCCAGCCCCGCCCCTCTTCCCTCACCTGGGCCTTGCTCAGGCCCAGGCCTGCCACTGGAGGCACTCCACCCACTTGGCCCACCTGTGCTATAGCTTGTACCCATGTTCAGTGGCTCCTGAGCACTTGTCACACGTCCAAGAAGAATGAGGATACACTGACAATTGAAGGGTGAAGATGGGCAGAAAATAATTTTATTGAGCAACGAAACAGCTCCCAGTGGAGAAGGGAAGTGGTGGGGGAGGTGGTCCCACCCCCACAGTCGGGTGATTTATCTCCCAGTGTGGCTGAGGCCAGGACTTCTACGGCCTCAGAATAGGGGAGTGTGTACTGATTGGTTTGTGAGTATGTAGAGAAAGCCTAAAGCAAAGGCACTACTCAAAGGTGGGCACAGCAGGGGAGAAAACAAATTCAGAAAGGGTAGGCATATGTAAAATAGGTGAAGGGTGGAGATCAATCAGAGGAAAGCAAGCCAAATAGCAAGACAGGTTCTCAATCTGGTCTGTGGATTTACCCCGGACTTTTAGCTAGGCTTAAACTGTCTTTGGCTTGAAGGTTGGGTTTCACCGGGGAGCCTCCCCTATCTTCTTAGGCATTTGCCTGCCTCCTGTCACCATCAGCATTATTAGCTTTCAGAGACAAACAACGTGCATCTATTTAAGTGGCCCTTGGACACAACACATTGGCCCACAATATTCAAAATGGAAACAGATTCAAGCCTCAGAATCCAAAGTGAGTAAAAGACCAGTGGGAAGTGAGGATGCAGAGAATAAAGAGGCAAAGAGTAGATGGATTATTCAGTCATTAAAGCTGATTGTCCCCCTCACTGAAGGCAGGTTGTCAGTGGCCAGGCTGGATTTGTCTGGTTTCTGAGCTGGATTTGCTCTTTAGGCTCTGGAATTATATGTAATACTGTAGTAGCTAAATATACCACTAACAATACTCACTTCTAGAAATTTAGAATTGAGATGTTAGTGCTAATATAATCTAACCAGATGGTCAAATAGATATGTATGTTTTACTCTTGATCATATGAAGGAAGGAGAAAAAAAGAATTTACATCCAACATCTGGCTGGTAAAAGCCAGAAAAAAACTTCACATTTAATTTGTGGTTGGAAGAAAAACATTTTCTGAAATTGAATTCTGGTTTGAAGTCCTCTGGTATGAACAGGGATACATCCTGCACAGCAAAAGGGAGACTTAATATTATTGTAGGAGCAATGAATGTGTTGCATTTAATTGCTAATGTTTGGCAATACATTAAAAAGAGTAGGATAACACAGAGAAAATACAGCAAGCCATAGACTTAGAAGGAGAGAGACTTCTGTTGTTGATCAGCTTCTTTGTCTCATTGTCAGCCAAGAAGCTCCCTGCCCATGCTTCGTTCAATCCGAAAGATTACAAATCATTACAAAGGAACGTTTTCAGTTCTTTTCTTTGTTTGCTTAGGAAGCAGAAGAATCAGAGGAAAAATGGAAAAAAAAAGTAATAAAAAATCTCTTTGTCATTAGAAATAATTTAACCAAATCAATCCACTTAAAATCATTGACAGATGTTTTTAAAATTTTCACTTAATTTATTTAATAATAATATTTTATTGGCTAAGGAAATATTACACTGAAGTTTAGCGATAGCAATGTGGACTACAATTGAAGCAATTTAAAATTAACTATACCACTGATATTTTATGCGACTGTAACTTATCTATGATAAACAATTAGATAAGCGATTATAAATTTATCTAATTTCATGTTTATATTTCGGAGAAGTCAGGAAAGTATTTTGGTAGGGTAGGTAACAGTGCTGTATAACAGTTTAGGAGTAAGTTTGCTTAGGATTTATTGGGGACGATCAGATCCTAGTGTTCAATTATTATTATTTTTTTCCTCCTATGGTCTTGTCTGAAAAGGATTGAATAATATTTGGGATTTGTGTGTGTGTGTGTGTGTGTGTGTTTGTTTTTTAGAGAAAGGGTCTCACTATGTTGCCCAGGCTGGGTTCAAACTTCTGGGCTCAAGTGATCCTCCCACCTCAGCCCTCTGATTAACCAGGACTACAGGCATGTGGCACTGCACCTGACTGTCATGTTGAATTCTTTAAAAATAAATGTTGACCTTACGTTTGAATAATAAGAATTTCACAAATTCAAGTTAATGTCAAGCTAAACCTTAACCGTGAAGAGTTTTACAATAAGAATTGTTAAAATTTGGCCAGGTGTGGTGGCTCATGCCTGTAATCCCGGCACTTTGGGAGGCGGAGATGGGCCGATCAACTGAGGTCAGGAGATCAAGACCAGCCTGGCCGAAGTGATGATACCCGTCTCTACTAAAAATACAAAAATTAGGTGGGTGTGGTGGCATGTGCCTGTAATCCCAACTAGGCAGGAGGATAGCTTAAACCTGGGAGGCAGAAGTTGCAGTGAGCCGAGATCGCACCACTGCACTCCAGCCTGAGCGACAGGGCAAGACCCTGTCTCAAAAAAAAAAAGAAAGAAAAGAAAAGAAAAGAAAAAAGAGTTGTTAAAATCTGAAATTGATTACCCAGTGAAGTGAGAGAATTTCTTCCCTGATAAAATGATGAAGACTCCAAAACTGAAAGATGGCTTGAAATGTGACTAGAGAAATCTTTGTAGAATTCAGGGAAAAAATGTAATCAGAATTATTTTTCAAGAAAATACACTTCTAAGATCTATTATGGGGAGCATAAATGAAGCCAGTCCCATGTTATGCTCTGAAATCCATCACAGCATTTGTGCTGATATATCCAGCCTGTGACAGTGTAGCAGGGACACTAAGACAGGGTCATTCCAGGAGAGCATGTGAGATTTCTCTGACATCTGGCTTGGACTCCCAGTTGGCCTTGCCAAATCTCCTTAAAACTGCACTGCAGTCATAGACCCTTTCTTCCTTCCTCTCTCTCCCCTTCCTTTCTTCTCTTCCCTTCTTCTCTCTCTCCTTCATAGAAGTTAAACCTGCATTGTGGTCTTTTAGCTCTCCCAGCCTCCAAGAGCTCCCTTCCTATTTTCCCTCATGGACATTTCTCCTAATTAATTGCTTGCACATCTAACCCAGTTTTGGCATCTGCTTCTCAGAAGATCTGGACCAATGCACAAGAATTCTCTCATTGTCCTGACTCAAAAACATGTATATATATTTTTAAAAATGTATATATTTATATTTGATTATTTTTATATTATTTATTTATTTATTTTTTTGAGAAGAGTTTTGCTCTTGTTACCCAGGCTGGAGTGCAATGGCACTACC
The DNA here is from genome assembly GCF_002776525.5 of Piliocolobus tephrosceles. Classification (NCBI taxonomy): domain Eukaryota; kingdom Metazoa; phylum Chordata; class Mammalia; order Primates; family Cercopithecidae; genus Piliocolobus; species Piliocolobus tephrosceles. The sequence continues at coordinate 64,205,245 of NC_045441.1, read as the reverse complement.
TTGGCTCACTGCAACCTCCACCTCCTGGGTTCAAGTGATTCTCCTGCCTCAGCCTCCTGGGTAGCTGGGATCACAGGTGCCCACCACCACACCCTGCTAATTTTTTGTGTTCTTAGTAGAGACAGGTTTTCAGCATGTTGGCTGGGCTGGTCTGGAACTCCTGACCTCAGGCGATCCACCCACCTTGGATCCCTCCCAAAGCGCTGGGATTAAAGGTGTAAATTACCATGCCCAACCTCGAAAACATATTAAATGAGCAGGAAGAGGAAGGAGGAGGAAGAGAAGGAGGAGGGCAGGAAGGGGAGAAGATGGGGGAAAGGAGGAAGAGGGGGAGGAAGGAAGTATACCAATCTCCGAAATTGTTAGAAGGTCATCTCATATTAAAGATTTATTCAGGGCCGGGCGCGGTGGCTCAAGCCTGTAATCCCAGCACTTTGGGAGGCCGAGACGGGCGGATCACGAGGTCAGGAGATCGAGACCATCCTGGCTAACACGGTGAAACCCCGTCTCTACTAAAAAAAAAAATACAAAAAACTAGCCGGGCGTGGTGGCGGGCGCCTGTAGTCCCAGCTACTCGGCAGGCTGAGGCAGGAGAATGGCGTAAACCCGGGAGGCGGAGCTTGCAGTGAGCTGAGATCGCGCCACTGCACCCCAGCCTGGGCGACAGAGCCAGACTCCGTCTCAAAAAAAAAAAAAAAAAAAAAAAAAAAAAAAAAAAAAAAAAAAAAGATTTATTCAGAGACTAAGAAAGTATATGTAAAATGGATGTTTGTCTTTGTTATTCCTAGTTGGAAATTGTTAAAAATAGTTTGCTTATGTAGTACACGTTACAATTTTATGCTGCCATGGCCTACATTTTGAAGTTGGACTCATATCAGAAGCAGGGCTCAGTTTCCAGTTCTACACCTTCCCAGTTTCTCAATGTGGCCAATCCAGACATCCGCCTTATACAACTTCTTCCTGGTGACCACCTCCCAGTGGGACGGCTATTAATAGATGCAGCCTGCCTGACTGGCCCGCTGAGCCTCACACCCTGCATGGACTGTGCAGACATGCCACAGTGACCGCTTGTCAGTCACTGTGTGACCTCCTGGAAGTCGCGCCTGCTTGTTATGAACTCACTAATTAAAACTCCTCATGGGAAACCCCTGGAACCAATAAGGGCATTTGCCCACAGGCCCCCATCTCTCACCCTGCTCAGACTCCCAGATATCTCTGTGTGTGGCCTCCAGGCATGCCAGGTACCCAGTAAGTAATAAAACCTTAATTTCCATCTTGTATCTCTTCTAATCATTGGAGGGGTACTCTGCATCTTAAAGACCTTAAAACAGTTTAGAAGACCCAGTTTTTAAGAAATAAATTTCAATTATCCATTCTATTGATTTTGTGGATAAAGACAACTTTATTGTACAAAAATAAAACCTTGGCCAGGCCTGGCATCTCACGCCTGTAATCCCAGCACTTTGGTAGGCCAAGGTGGGTGGATCATCTGGGGTCAGGAGTTCGAGACCAGCCTGGCCAACATGGTGAAACCCCATCTCTACTAAAAATACAAAAAATTAGCGGGGCTTGGTGGCACGCATCTGTACTCTCAGCTACTTGGGAGGCTGAGGCAGGAGAATTGCTTGATCCCGGGAGGTGGAGGTTGCAGTGAGCCAAGATAATGCCATTGCATTCCAACCTGGGCAACAAGAGTGAAACTCCATCTCAAAATAAAATAAAATAAAAGCTCTCCTTCCACTCAGAAATATGCATAATCTCATAGCTTAGTCTCCAGTATAACTGTAATATAACTGTAGTCCAGGGACCCGTTCTTTTTTTTCACTTTAAAAAAAAGCAGTTTTTCATCAAAGGAGCAATATGGAGGCATAATATGAAATAAGGACATTGCCTATGGCAGATTTTATTTTCTAAAGACATCACAGTATGTTTCATCACATATGCTCTTCCAAAATGTGGCCTTGCACCCTTGAAGGAAAATAGAGCCTGAAGTAAATAATATTTACCCCCAGAAAATGGCACCTCCCTTATTCTGTCAGGCTGCTGGTATGGGTGCCTAAGTCCATCTAAACTAGTTAAGCTGGATAGGGTTTGTTATAGGTTTAATAGATTCAGTTCATTATTGGCTTCAAATATTCTTGAAGTCGTGATCAAGACTTTCCTTTTGCAGAAAGGAGGTCTGCGTAGAGATTTCTTTGTGCTTTGCAGCCTAGCCACCAGCAATCTGAGCCTTGGGAGATCTCTGTGCTTTACAACCTGTTACCTTTTTGTTTGCTGGGGAATAGTCTTTGCTCTCCACTCACATCCTTGGCTTTCTGTATCTTGTGAGCTCTCTTGCTATTCTGTGGTTCTGTTCCAGCCATTGGAGGGCTCTTTCAGTGTACCATAGAGAGAATTTTCTTTTCTGCTGCTATGTTAGCCCTGGAGTTAAAGAGCCAGATTGCTTTATTGGAATTTTTCTCATTTTTCCTCACTTAACCCCAGCTTTTAGCCACTATCTTGCATTTGGGGAAGGCCTACGCACCTTGAAATAGCTGGAGATGAAGAATATCTATTAGAACTTGACACGGTTTGGCTGTGTCCTCACCCAAATCTCAGCTTGAATTCTATCTTCCAGAATTGCCAGATGTTGTGGGAGGGACCCAGGGGAGGTAACTGAATCATGGGGGCTGGTCTTTCTCATGCTATTGTCGTGATAGTGAATAAGTCTCGTGAGATCTGATGAGTTTATCAGGGATTTCTGCTTTTACTTCTTCCTCATTTTTCTCTTGCCACCACTATGTAAGAAGTGCCTTTCGCCTCCCGCCATGGTTCTGAGGCCTCCCCAGCCATGTGGAACTATAAGTCCAATTAAACCTCTTTTTCTTCCCAGTTTTGGGTACATCTTTCTCAGCAGCATGAAAACGAACTAATGCAGCACTCTTGCCTGACCACAGCCTTTGTAGCTTATATTTCCTGTTTTAAAAGAAGGCCTATGGGTTACAGCTGGCAAGTAGTTGCAGAGTCATTCTGTAGCTGGGGCTCTGGATTATAAACTGTCACATAGTCCAGGTAGGGGCATTAGAAGATGCTTAAATAGTCATTTAGTTCCTCCTTATCCCCCTCAAAGGTAGTGTCTCCCTTCCATAGCCAGTCTATAAGAGATGAAAGTGACTATGGGTGTTTTTTCCCCTCTAATAAAGTCTCATCACTTCTTGGATTTTAGTTCCTTTAGATGCCATTAGCCCCTCAGCTCTTCGATAGTTTTTTGTTGTAAGTATGATTTTGTAGCTTATCTAGCTCGTTCTTACTTACCTTGAGACGGGGTCTTGGTCTGCACCCCGGCCGGAGTACGGCGGCACCATCACAGCTCACTGCAGCCTTGATCTCCTGGGTTCAAGCAATCCTTCCCCCTCAGGCTCCTGAGTAGCTGGGATAGCTGGGACTACAGGTCTGCACTACCACACCCAGCTAATTTTTTCAATTTTTAGTAGAGGTGGGGTCTCACTATATTGTCCAGGCTGCTTGTTCTTATTAGGGTGGGAGCAAATGATCTTTTGAAAATTTCTATATCCAAATCACGAGAAATCGCAACACATCCATTTGTTTTCGTTTCCTACTTTCAGTAGTTGTTTTGTTTCCTCTATCAAAAGCCGTATCTCCTATCAGACAACTCTCCTACAATTATAGCTCTTGCCTGGCTTCTGTAACTGTTCCCTTAAATTACCTCCTTAGTCTTAGGGGTAATTAGAACTTCCTGCTCTTACCATCTCTGAGCTGACTCATCATCCTTTGTTGGTTTCCTTTTTTTTTTTTTTTTGAGACAGAATTCCACTCTGCTACCCAGGCTGGAGAGCAGTGGCACGATTTTGGCTCACTGCAACCTCCACCTCCTGGGTTCAAGTGATTCTCCTGCCTCAGCCTCCCAAGTAGCTGGGATTACAGGCACCCGCTATCACGCCCAGCTAATTTTTGTATTTTTAGTAGAGATAGGGGGGTTTCACCATGTTGGTCAGTCTGGTCTCGAACTCCTGAGCTCACATGATTCACTACCCTCGGCCTCCCAAAGTTCTGGGATTACAGGTGTGAACCACTGCACCCGGCCGGTTTCCTTCAACTTCATCCACACTTTTGAAAATAGTCCCTTTATGAAATTCTTCTCAATTATGCTATTTGAATGAGTCATCTCCTTTTTGCTGGGACCCTGACTGATAGGTGGTACTTCTCTGGGAAAAGAAAGTGATTCAGCCTATAGGGAGATAGTAAAGAGTATTATGCAGAAGCCAAAGACAGAGTTGCAATAGTTGGTTGAATAATAGTTGAAGTGGTATTTATATTGGTGACACCTAGGAATAGGAAGAGAATGAACAGATTTCACTGCCAATGCCTCATCTTTCGTAATCCTCTGGCTATGAAAAAGGAAAGTTGAGCATCATCAAAGCATTGCTTGTGTCTGAGGATCATTTTCCAGGTTAGTTTTTGGAATATTTCTAGCTGTATATAAAAAGTGAATGTGGAATACAAAACCTAACAAATCAATGAGGTCTTGTTGGTATGGTGGGGTCAGGGGAGGAAAGGAGAGGCTGCAAGAGGGAGCAGAGAATTCTAAGAAGACAAATTATTTTATTTCATTATTATTATTTTTTTGAGACAGAGTCTCACTCTGTCGCCCAGGCTGGAGTGCAGTGGCGCAATTTCGGCTCACTGCAAGCTCCGCTGCCCGGGTTCACGCCATTCTCCTGCCTCAGCCTCTCCATTGGGACTATAGGCACCCACCACCACACCTGGCTAATTTTTTGTATTTTTAGTAGAGATGGGGTTTCACCGTGTTAGCCAGGATGGTGTCGATCTCCTGGTCTCGTGATCCACCCGCCTCGGCCTCCCAAAGTGCTAGGATTACAGGCATGAGCCACGGCGCCTGGCCGACAAATTATTTTAATCAGCTGCAATGTTTAATACAAATTTAGCATTTGCAATTACATAATTTACTCCATATGAACCTTTAGGTTAGATACAGTATTGTAAACTTGCAAATCTCTTTATAAAACCTTTTTCTTTGGTAGAAGCTACTATAAAATAACTAAACCTCTATTGCCTTAGCTTAGGGCCTGGAACACAGTAGGCCTTTACAAAATGTTAGATCTATGAATACCAGCTGACATTTATTGAGGTCTTACCCTGTGCCAGGCACTATGCAAAAAGTGCTTGACATACTTTTAAAATCCCAATTTATAGGTGAAGAATTAAGGATACAAGATGCATTTCTATAGTAGAGAAGCAGTAAACTGATAACGAATTAATTGGGGTGAAGTCTGAGTTATTTGAAGATTTTCAGTTATTTTTGTGAAAAAGTAAGTTTACCGAAATTCACAACCAGTACATAAACAATCTATCTTGATTTTCTTTTTAAATTTTTTTTAAAAACCTTTTGTTGACACATATAAGTATATATATTTACGGGGTACATGAGATGTTTTGATACAGGCGTGCAATGTGAAATAAGCACATCATGGAGAACGGGGTATCCATCCTCTCAAACATTTATCCTTTGAGTTACAAACAATCCAGTTACATTCTTTAAGTTATTTAAAAATACACAATTAAGTTCTTATTAACGATTGTCTCCTTATTGTGCTGTCAAATAGTGGGTCTTATTCATTGTTTCTATTTTTTTGTACCCATTAACCATCTCCACCTTCTCCCTCTCTTGATTTTCCTTTGCATGCATGTATTCGTAAAGTTTATTAGTATTCTGCAAATCTTTATAGGATACGTCTGACCTGTCACAGGTCACAATTATAGGGCACATATCTTATTTTCTGAGAGAAGCAGGGATTTTATTCTTTTTTAAAAAAATTGTTTCACTTATTTTCTCCCTTTCATTTCCCTCTACTTCGTTCTCTTTTAAATCTTTCACATGTTTTCATTCATTACTTGCTTCCTGCCTTCCTTCCTTGAACAAGACCAGGTGCTTAGTTTTGAAATCTCATTCAAAATGGTGCCACGTCATCTGCCAGGACCAAGAATCCAGAGGTGCTGTCATATTTCTCCTTGCCAGCGTGGATCTCCTCCGAGCCCCGCCCTCCCTCCTCACCTGCTCCTGGGGAAACCACACCGACGCCGCCAACACCAGTTCTGGCCTGGGGCTCCCTCCTACACTGCCTTGGCCCCTTCCCCCTCTCCCGGGGACCGCTCCGCCCCTCCCGGATCCCGGCCGGCGGAGCGCATTTATTTGCATATTTCTACCTTTGTTCCCTGCCAGCGGCCAATCAGCGCGCGGGGCGAGACGAAGGGGCTGGGCGGGGCTAGGGCTCCGGCTCCGATTCAGCTGCGGCGGCCGCAGGTTCCAGAGCTGCTCCGAACGGCCGCGCGCGACCCGCGTATTGCAGCCCCCAGGCCCCGGCCCCGGTCCCCCACCCACGTCCGCGCTGCTGCCCCTCCTGGGCCAGGCCCCAAAGGCAAGGACAAAGCGGCTGTCCGGGAACCTCTGCGGGAGTCGAATTTACGTGCAGCTGCCGGCAACCACAGGTTCCAAGATGGTTTGCGGGGGCTTCGCATGTTCCAAGAACTGCCTGTGCGCCCTCAACCTGCTTTACACCGTGAGTATCCCCAGTTCGTTCCTGCCCGCTTGGGGGTTTTCACCTGCTTGGGCGCTCTTTGGCTTCCCTGTCTGGCCAGCGACTCACTCGTTGCATCCCGCGCCCCCTTCCCGGCTTCCCACGCTCTGCGCGTCTCCGGCCTCACCATCCGTCCCCGCCGGGGACCGGGCGCCGGCGCTTGTCGCAATCTCTTCCTTTCGTTCATTGTGAAGCCGCCGTCTTTCAGGCTCGCTGGCCGCGTCTCTGCCACATTGCTCCACCCTGCCCCCTCACCCACCGCCTTGTTTTTCAAACATTTAACCGGACCTCCCCGCTTTCCCACCCCAACCCTTCTGCCGCTCGCTTCTGGCATCCAAACGCATCTGGGCCAGGCGTGGAGGCGCGAGAGCGGTCCGGGCTTGCGGACAGTTTTGCAGAATGGCGTGGCCTGAAACTGACGAGGCGGCATATGGCTGGTGTGCCTCTGGGTTAGCTCTGGATTTTAATTGAGGCCACTGAGTAGGTTCACAGGATGTCCGCCGCTTCCGAAGTTTGTTTCGTGCTCGCAGTAAAGGGATGTCTTTTTGTTATTGTCAGTTTTGCTCGTACATGGTGCTTTTTCTGCGTGTCTTGTCCATGATCTATAATATCCTAACTCCATTTTAAACCAAGTCCTCCAGGAAATAAGCGAGCCCCCACCCAAGTCGTTTCTTTCCCTGCTAACCAGCTTGGGCCTCTTAGTTTTAACGCTGCAGGCTATCTTTGTGATTTTTTGAGGCGCAATTCTGGGTGAACAGAAGGATGGGCAGGACAGATCGACGTTTATTGAATGCCTATCACGTCCCAGGTTTTACGTACACAATGCTCGTTCATCATGCTGCCAACCTTCAGAGGGAATGGGGCATTGTCTACATTTTATACATAAGGTAAACGACCAAAAAGGTTTTAATAAGTTTATATAGCTGGTAGTTGACGAGTCAGGAGTGGAACCTAGGCTGTGGAATCCAGATCTTTCCACAGGCTGCCTCTACCAGGCGGAAGAAACTTCCTCTTCTGTCATCATCCCTCCATTGTAGTCTAGCTCCCTTCTATAAATATACCTGGCGCTTTGCAGCACCCACCCTGAAAACGAACCCAGCACCCGTGCATTAACAGAGAGCTAGGCCATCTGTGCAAGCTTAGATTACATCCTTGGAATAGAGAGGCTGCCTTGTGGTCACCAACAGGAGAAGGAGGTTGGGTCATTTTACCATTACTCTTCCTTTGTATGTGAACATGATTGCAAGCTTTGAAGTCAAGACAGAAACAGGCGTTGAGTATACTTTTATGGCTAGTTAGTAAGAATATAGTCAATATGGCCATTAATAGTAGACTTGGGGGAAAAAATTTTAGAACACCTGGTGATACAGTTAGTTCCTTGGAGACACATGTCAAGTTTCAGATCAAAATTCATCTGTATCAACCTGAGGCATGCTTATCACCGTAGCTGTTTATTAAGTAAATGCTGACCAGTTCTCTAGTTTTTTTGTTTGTTTGCTTTTGTTTTTTTTTTTAAATCAATGTGAATGGCCTGCTTAGAACTTTAAATTCCTTATTTTGTGCCCTGAGTTCTGTTTTTTTTTTCTGCCAATGATTTAGTCGTCTGTTTGCCAGACACTTAATCTTGCAGTGTCTGCTTACACAGAGTGGAATGTCTACTTTGCATACTTACTTGACTGAAGGGTCTATATAAATTAATGTGTAATTTTTTTAGAAAGGCAAGTTATTTAAAAATGAAGTTCCACTGCTTTCTAGACTTACCATTTTTAGTTGTATTTAGAGTATATCGGGAAAGTGAGGCAAAAGAAAGGTGATTCTAAAGGGACATATTAAGACTATTTAATATCTATTCTAAATCATTGACCTTCAAAGTGTGTATTCTATTGGTTTTAATAGCTGCGCAGTAAAACTTAATGAATTGGAAATTCACAGGACAATAAAAATGGCTAGCCCTTTTAAATCATAGACTTTTTAGACAAAGGGACATTTTTTGAAATGAATTAGTGACTACTTGGTTCTTTTACATTGTAAATAGGCTTAAATAAATGTAACAGTTTAAAGTGGAGGCAAGTGACAGGTAAGGTGGATCAAGTCTTAGATAGATGCTGAAAATGTGCTATGGCCATTATTTAGCTTCTATTTCTCCCCTGATCTCTTTCTCAACATTTTAAGATGAAAAAAATGTGAGGCAGTTGGGGATGGTTTGAGCATGAAGATTTGGGAGACATTTCTTTATAAGTCATGAATAGAAACACTCTTTGTAGGTTCTAATCCCACCCTGGTCACTGTCTCTAAAATGTGCTCAACACTACAGGATTACATTTGAGGTCATTTCTAAAAGTGTTGGTTAAACCAGGATTGCATATGGGAACAGCAGGTGCAAAAACCATGGCTGCCTGAAGCATCATCACTGCTGTGTTGAAGCATTTTCTCGAGGAACTTAGGATTCTATCAGCTGAACTGTCCGCATGCTCTGGTAGCTTGCTAATGAGCCTGAGATTCGTGCCACGTTCATGGTCAGCTCAGAAAGCATGTCACTAAAAACAAGTTGCAAGTCCCAAACAAGGAAATGTGATCACTAGGCAGAATGTTTTTTTTTTTTTTTAAGATGGGGTCTGCTCTCTTGCCCAGGCTGGAGTGCAGTGGCATGATCTTGGCTCACTGCAACCTCTGCCTTCCGGGTTCAAGCGATTCTCCTGCCTCAGCCTCCTGAGTAACTGGGATTATAGGCGTGCACCACCATGCCTAGCTAATTTTTTGATTATTAGTAGAGACAGGCTTTCACAATGTTGACCAGGCTGGTGTTGAACTCCTGACCTCAGGTGATCCACCTGCCTTGGCCTCCCAAAGTGCTGGGATTACAGGCGTGAGCCACAGCGCCCGGCTGGCAGAATGTTAGCAATTGATTTTTGTTGTTGTTCATGGCTTGATTATTTTAGTTAATAGGATCGCCAGTACTGGGCAAGCTTAAATTAGTGTAGTATGTGTTAACAATTTGTAAATATAGAAGAAAAGGGGGAAGCTACATTCCCGAATTCACCTTCACGGCATTCTAAGAATGACTTGCCTCAGAACTTCCTGCATTTAAAGAAACTTTCAGTTTCTTCATTCAACAAATGCTTGAGTACCTACTGTGTGCCAGGTGCTATTCTCAGTTTGGAAAAACAGCAGCAAACCAAACAGGGCTTAAAAATCAATATGCTTTTATGAAGCCTTGTTTTTATTTACTCCCTTTTCTACACATTTTCAGGAGTTGTATTCAGTCAATAAACATTTGCCTACTGTGTGCACTCTTTTGAGAACTGTGGGAAATAAATACCTATAAAGGCAAATGCACTCTGAAGACAGGATCTAGATGAGAGATATGGAGTGGGAAAATTAAATGGCGTATAAGGAATATACTGACGTTAGGCACCATAAAATTTAGGAATGTGGGAGATATTTGTGGGTTAGAGAAGTAGGGGGAATAAAGGAGGTGTGATTGAATCAAGAAAATGTAGAAATAGTGTGTGGGTCTTTTTGATACCATTTAGGATATACATAAAAATGAAAACTATTTGGGAAAATGACTTAATTTTAATAGTTTATAGGAATATTTTAGGCCAAAAAGAGTTTGACAAATAGTGAAAAAACTTTTGAAAATTATGCTTAGCAATTTGTGGGAAATTTTAGAAAATATGAAATAAATTTTGTATGAAAATATGCAATATTTTGAAGCTTTGTAATATGTCTCCTTGTGCTTCTTAACCAGAGAAGAAAGCTCTATTGAAAACACCCAACCAGAAAAAAGGTAGCTGACTTTGTTAAATAGAACCAAACTGAAAAATATGACCAAGCGTCTATTTACTGGGACTTTTTAAGAGTTGCCCTGCCGGTTTTAAAATCAGGAGGGAAATTTCAGAAGTTTCTGTTTTGTTTCTCCTGTGTGTGTTCATTCTTCTAACGTCTGTCCATGTTTGTTTCTTTCTCTTTATCATGATGCTTTTTCCTTATACTTTTGGTTGTTTTGAGAAAAATTCTCATGCAGCATAAAAATTATACCGAATTACATTTTTTTTTTTTTTTTTTGAGACGGAGTCTCGCTCTGTCCCTCGGGCTGGAGTGCAGTGGCCGGATCTCAGCTCACTGCAAGCTCCGCCTCCCGGGTTTACGCCATTCTCCTGCCTCAGCCTCCCGAGTAGCTGGGACTACAGGCGCCAGCCACCTCGCCCGGCTAGCTTTTTTGTATTTTTTAGTAGAGACGGGGTTTCACCGTGTTAGCCAGGATGGTCTCGAACTCCTGACCTCGTGATCCGCCCGTCTCGGTCTCCCAAAGTGCCGGGATTACAGGCTTGAGCCACTGCGCCCGGCCCCCCGAATTACATTATTTTGAAAACACATTAATTTATATTTTTATCATCTCTGAAATTGGGATGCATTTTATTGTTTTTATTTTTATTTTTGAGATGGAGTTTCGCTCTTGTTGCCCAGGCTGGAGTGCAGTGGTGCAATCTCGGCTCACTGCAACCTCCACCTCCTGGATTCCAGCGATTCTCCTGCCTCAGCCTCCTGAGTAGCTGGGATTACAGGTGCCCGCCACCATGTCCAGCTTATTTTTTCTATTTTTAGTGGAGACAGAGTTTCGCCATGTTGGCCAGGCTGGTCTCGAACTCCTGACCTCAGGTGATCCCCCCGCCTCGGCCTCCCAAAGTGCTGGGATTATAGGCATGAGTCACTGCTCCCAGCCTGGGATGCATTTTATGGTAGATAAAGTGTGCCGTATCTATTAGATAAAAAATTATGACCATACAATTTATGGGAAGAAAATTCTGTTTTTTTTTATCTGTTAGATAAAAAAATATGTCCATACAAATTATGGGAAGAAAGATCACTGGATTAATGAAGAAAACTGAAACTTTTCCAACTCTATTACTAGACAAACAGCTTACTTTGAATTTCAGTTTCTTCATGTATAAATTGGTGATGATATTTTTCAGTCTTCCCTCATGAAGCTGTGTACGGATAAAATCAGATAGTATATAAATGCTTTAGATGTATAATAGAAATAAAATTAAGTTGTTACAGCTTCAGGTGGAAAAAGTTGAATTTTGCTGAATTTATAGACTTGGCTGTTTCTTTCCAGCTAGTCTTCACAGGTAAAACTTGCATAAAGAAAATGCATTCAAAACAATGTTTTGTTTCTTTTAGCCTATGGTGATCAAGATTAAATGCAGAAGCACAGCTAAATATTTTAAAGCATGAAAGTTAGCATTAGGTTAAAAAGTAGTAATATTAAGTAGGAATTACTTTTATTTATCCACTGTAGAATCGGATATTTCTTGTAATATCCTTTTTTTTTTCCCATTCTTGGCCAACTTTTCAAACATGTCTGTGGCTTTCCTCTACCCTTTCTCTTGAACAAATATACTTCCTGTAAAATTGTATTATAATTGTAACTGGTTGGGGTTATTTGTGAGTCTAATGTAAGTATAAGATGTGCCCAAGTTATTTTCTTTCTGTTCTTTATTGTAATCATGAATATTAATTGAGTATCAGTAGCAGTGAATGAAACCCCAATGGCTTACCTTCATGGAGGTTACGTTTATGGGGCAGACAGATGATAAATAAGTAAGTAAATTATGTATCATATTAGAAGGGAAATAAGTGCTATGGAGAAAAATAAAGCAGAGTAAAAGGAACGATGGGTGGGGCAGTGGAGTGGATGTGGGAGGATGAGTACACAGCTTCACATGTGGTGGTCACGCTTGGCCTGCATAGAAAGAAAACAGTGTAAGAAAGGTGTTAAACTGTTCTTGCATTGCTATAAAGAAATACCTGAGCCGGGCGTGGTGGCTCAAGCCCGTAATCCCAGCACTTTGGGAGGCTGAGACGGGCGGATCACTAGGTCAGGAGATCGAGACCATCCTGGCTAACACAGTGAAACCCCGTCTCTACTAAAAAATACAAAAAACAAGCTGGGCGAGGTGGCGGGCGCCTGTAGTCCCAGCTACTCGGGAGGCTGAGGCAGGAGAATGGCGTAAACCCGGGAGGCGGGGCTTGCAGTGGGCTGAGACCCGGCCACTGCACTCCAGCCTGGGAGACAGAGCGAGACTCCGTCTCAAAAAAAAAAAAGAAATACCTGAGACTGGATAAAGAAAAGAACTTTAATTGGCTCGTGGTTCTGCAGGAAACATAGTGCTGGCATCTACTTCTGATGAGGGCCCCAGGAAGCTTACAATAATGGCGGAAGGGGAATGGAAGCCTCTGTGTCACATGGGGAGGGTGAGGGGGAGGTGCCAGACACTTTTCAAACACTTTTAAACAACCAGATATCACGTGAACTCAGAGGGAGAGTTCACTTATCACTGACGGGATGGTGCCAAACCATTCATGGGGGATCCACCCCTACGAATCACCTCCCACCAGGCCCTACCTCCAACATTGGGGATTACATTTCGACATGAGATTTAGAGGAGACAAATATCCAAACTGTATCAAAAGGCTTAAAGGAGATGAAGAACAGTTATCTGGGAAAAGTGTTTCAGGTAGAGGAAATGGTCTTTGAAAAGATCCTGATGGAAGAATATTTCTGCTTCTTTTTTTTTTCTTTTCTTTCTTTTTTTTTTTTTGAGATAGGGTATTGCTCTGTTATGCAGTGGCATGATCTCAGGTCACTGCCGGAGAGCTGTCTCCTGGGCTCAAGTGATCCTCCCACATCAGCCTACCGAGTATCTGGGACTACAGGCATGTGCCACCATGCCTGGCTAATTTTAAAAACTATTTTGTAGAGACAGGGTCTGTGTTGTCCGGGCTAGCATTGAACACCTGGCCTCAAGCAATCCTCCCACCTTGACCTCCCAAAGTGCTTGGATTACAGGTGTGAGCAACTGTGCCTGGCCAGGAGGAGTATTGCTGGTTTATGCAAGGGACAGATGAGTCAAATATGAGTGTGACAGAGCAAGCAGGCAGTGCAGTGTAGGAAATGAGGTCAGAGAAGTAATGGGTGGACCCAGGAGAGCACTACAGGGACATGAGCTTTTATACTAAGTGAAATAGGGAGCCAATGGTGTGTTTAGGCTTGAGGGCTGATATAGTCTGATTTTTATATAAAAGGCTATATGACTCGAGTTAAGAATAGATTATAGACGGCACAGGTGGGAGCATTGAGACTAGTTACAAGGCTATTGCTATAATTTGCGCATGAGATGATGGAGGCTTGGATTAGTATGGTGGCAACAAAATTAAAAGAAATAGATTCTGAGACTGTTTTGGAGGTAGGGCGACCTGATTTACTGAAAGAGACAAGTCACAGATTACTTATGATTTGTGGCTCAAGGAACTGGCAGGATAGATTTGCCATTAACTAGGATGGAGAAGATGGTAGGTGGAGCAGGCTTTGGGATGAATTAGAGGATTCAGTATTAGATGCGATGCCAAAGAAACCCAAGTGGAAATGTCAGGTAGCACTTATAGTAACCACACTGTCATTCAGGGGAGAGGACTTTCTGGAGATTTAAGTTCAGGGAGCCATTTAAAGAGTTGGGACTGGATGAAATCAACAAGTTAGTGAGAGTAGATAGAGAAGGGCAGTGGTCCATGGATTGAAGCAGTGCCATTCATACATCAAGAGATGCAGGAGATGAGGAACATTCAGCAAGGGAGCCTGAAAAGGACTGGCCAGTCAGGTAGGAGGAAAATTGCAGAGAGGTTGGTGTCTCAGAAGTCAAGTGCAAACCCTTTCAAGGAGATGGGGACCAAGAGTTGGTTCCTGAATTTGTCAGTGAAGAAGTCATTGAAAAGAGCAATTACCGTTTTATTTTTCTTATAATCCTCTGAACAATAAAGGCCATGTCCCAGTCATTCTGGCTTTCCTGCATGCCCGCCACAGCCCTGGCATGTGGTTGGCATTTAGTTAATTGAATGCAGGAATCAGTACAGGGTTCTTCTACTCATACTTCATTTCTTGACTCCCAGAAATGCTCCAAAGAAGGAAGTGATAGGTGGGGTTGGGACTTTGTTGGCAGCTGTGGAAGTCACCTCAACTAGTTACCCTTGGAAAGTGACAAGTGGAGGTCCTTTACTTTCGTTAGCTTTATCTAATTTCCATATACTTCGTATTTTTTGTTTAGTAAGTATAAAAGCAATGGCATCTTAGAGAACCATAATGAAGAAAAATATTTGCAAGAGCACTTCAGGCTTTCTGTGTCATTTGAAGAATATTCATAAAGCAATCAAAGAACTGAGGTTTTGGCTTCAACACTCAATGTCTGGCTATTTAGCAAAATCTAGATTATTTATAGAGTTTTCACATTTCCATCCAGATGTTTGGCATCGTAGAAACACATGCTTGATCTTTTCTGAATTGCTCTTTAGTTTTCCACATTAAGCAGAAGTTCAGAAGAGAGTTCAGTATTCACACGTAATTCCTCATTGTGAGTATTGAGGCATATTGAGGAAGATAGTCTGGGGCTTTGTTTTCTTTTTTTAGGGGCAAGGTCTCACTCTGTCACCAAGGCTGGAGTGCAGTGTGTGATGATAGCTTACTGCAGCCTTGAACCCCTGGCTCAAGCAATCCTCTCTCCTTCTCTCCTTCTGAGTAGCTAGAACTACAGGCATACTCTACCCTACCCAGCTAATTAAAAAAATTTTTTTTGTAGAGACAGGTCTTGCTATGTTGCCCAGGCTGGTCTTGAACTCCTGACCTCAAGCAATCCTCTTGCATTGGCTTCCCAAAGTACTGAGATTACAGATGTGAGCCATTGAACCTGGCTACCTTTGTTTTCTTTACATGTCTATGGATGCCATATTACGTTTTGTTGGTAGAGTCCTTCTGTATCTTACTGCTGTTTTAAATTTGCTTGCCTTCCACTACCGTCATAACTTCTCTCTTGCTTTAGTGCTAACAAAACATTTTTGAATAATTTACAACATCTAATCTGGCTTTTTCAAATGTTTTAAATTCTTTCATCCTCAAAGCAATTCACTTACCTCGGAAGAATTTTGATACTCAAAAAAAAAGGTAGTTTTCACAATATTAAAATCTGCCTTTTCATCTTGTTTTTGAAATGTGGTGGATATTTGATGAAAGATTGAAGGTTACGTAGACAGAGAATAATATGGAACATCATTAGACTGACTTTCTTCCCCTCCAAATATTTTATAGATTGGAGAATTAGCATTTCCTTGTCCTGAAAGGGTAATGAGCAATATCATATGCTCTTTCATTCAACAGCATGTTTTGAGCACCTCTTCTGCTTCACAGTCTTAGCCAGGTGCTAGGAATATAAGATAACTTGGGCCTTGATTGTCTGGCGCTTAAAGTGTAGAAGGCCCATCAGAAGAATTCCAAGGATGGCTGGGAGGAGGAATGGTGGCTAATGAATAACCTTGGGCGATAATCCAGGCCCTTCACATCTTGGGATTTGTCAGCCTTGGAGTATGGACTTTATCTCGAGATCAGAAACAAAGGACAGCCAGCGACTTGATCTGATTGGCTTTAAAACAGAGACCACAATGTTAGGAATAGAGTTTAGCCCAAAGTAATAGAAACCCAGCTATCACTGCTTAAAATGGTAAGGTTTATTATTTTCATGGAAAAAGAAGTCAAGACCCAGGTAACCCAGGGCATGTGCACAATTCAAGCATATTGTCATGGGCCCGGTCTCCGTCAACTTTCCTGCCCAACTGTCCTTGGCATGCCACCAAATTACATACAAAACTCTAGGTACCATGAATTGTTCCATACCAGGCAGAAGATGGTCTAAAATGTCTTTCCTTGTAAAGCTTTGTCTTTTGGGGGAAACAGATCTATTGAAATATTGACACATTAAGGTGAATATACTTAAAGTGTAACATTTGGTAAGTTTTGGCATATGTATACACCTGTGAACCCATGACCACATTCAAGACCCCTGAAAATCTCCTCATCCTTCTTTGAAATCCCTTTTTCCCACCCCTAAACCCCCCTCCTAGTCTGCAGGCAACCACGGACCTGCTCAGTGGTAAAACTTATATCGGTGTTAAATTTAGGAACGCCAAGGAGGGTATTTGTAGAAAAAAGATGGGACATTCCTCTGGCTCATTGATTCCATTCTTCTTTTGATGGCAGAGTAAGAAGCTTTCGGGATGTCTTTTCAGCTAAAAGGGAGTGCTCATGGTTTTAAAAACTTATTGACAAGGTGAGAATTTAGATTTGGGGTTGGTAAGGAAGGTGGTCTCAATGGTGAAGGTAAATAGGGTCAGTGCAAATTTTCAGGTATTAAAAAATTGTGATAAACACAAGGTGAAGCTTGTATTAATCAGGATACTTCATGGGTTATAGACGTTCTTGAAACAATCATATTGGCTCATATAACTGGGACATCCAATAGTTGGGTCATAAGGTTTTGCGGGATCAAGTGACTCAGAAGTCGCTCACCCCTTTCATCTGCTTTTCAGCGTAGCTTGCCTCTGCTTGGTTTCTTTTGGGGGCTAGATCTTTCCCTGTACATGATGGCCACTGGCAGAATCAGTGTTGTCCTTATAGCTTGCTAGGTCAGACGAACCTGTTGTTTTTTCCTTTCGATATTCCTTTACCGATCTTACAGGACATACCTATTGACCCTGTTGGCTTATGGACCCATCCCTTGGATCAATCACTGTCGATAGAAGGATGGGCAACCATGATTGATTGGTAGGCCAGAATTTTGTGTGTCTGCTGCTGCTGATGGTCAGAGGGGCCAGTCATTAAGGGTCATACTGGAAATATATGTGTTAGGTTGCAAAAACAACACATGTCTAAGACAGAGGTCATTCTTCTTCTGGGCAGCAACTTTCCCAGTTCTTCTATTCTTAATTCTAGCGTATCCTAGCAATTTCTTCATCATCTGCAAGGCTTAGTATAGTGGTTTAATATTTCAACACCTGCATATACTGGATTATAAAGAACATTATGCATATATCTTTCTTTGTTCTTTATTTTTATTTTTATTTATTTATTTTTTTGAGGCAGAGTCTCGTTCTGTTGCCAGGCTGGAATACAGTGGCGCGATCTCAGCTCACTGCAATCTCTGCCTGCCAGGTTCAAGTGATTTTCCTGTCTCAGCCTCCTGAGTAGCTGGGATTACAGGCATGTGCCACCATGCCCGGCTAATTTTTTTTTTTTTCTTTTTATATTTTTAGTAGAGACAGGGTTTCACCATGCTGGCCAGGCTGGTTTCGAACTACTGACCTCGTGATCTGCCCGCCTCAGCCTCCCAAAGTGCTGGGATTAAAGGTGTGAGTCACCGCGACTGGTTCTCTTTGTTCTTTAATACCATTATTGTATATATCAATCCGAAAGATACATAAACACTTGTTGCTTAATGTTAAAACAATGCTGTTTGCTAGAGTGATCTCAAATATATTAAGTTTCTTAATTCCAAGTAGAATTTCTTGTTCTTCTATTCTAGGCAACACACAGTATGCTCTTCTGCTTGTATGTGAATGTACGTGTATGTGACAAAATTTCTGAATCAGATAAAAGTAAAAAAGTACAAAATGAATAAGCTTAACATTTTGTAGTTAACTAATGGAAAGGTCATATGAGTGGAGGGCATTACTGGTGCTTAACACATCACTGTGTGACCAAATCTCATAGGAAGTAAATTAAAGAAATGCTATTCAAATACCTGTTGATATGCCTATAAAGCAGGAACTACAATTTCTTATGCATTATAATAGTGTCTTTAATATTACATCTTAGTGTAAAAAATTTCTTAAATATATTCCTAGGCGCTATGATGCAGTTCTATAGGGAGAAAAAAAGTCACATTACTCCTCACCTATAAAATGAAAGGAACAGATTAGGATCTCTAGCCAGGTACTTCAGTGCCGTGGTGTCCTCTCTCTCTCTCCTTTTGTTTTTGTTTTGAGACAAGGTCTTGCTGAGTTGCTCAGGCTGGTCTCCAAACTCCTGAGCTCAAGTGATCCTGCCTCAGCCTCCCAAAGTGCTAGGATTATAGATGTGAACCACTACGCCCCACCTATGCTGTGGTGTTCTGTGTTTGTGCTGTGAGCAGTGGCTAAAAATTTCTTTCTTTCTTTTTGAGACAAGGTCTTGCTCTGTTGCCCAGGCTGGAGTGCAGTGGCATGAACACAGCTCCCTGCAACCTTGACCTCCTGGGCTGAAGCTATCCTGAGTCAGTCTCCCAAGTAACTGGGACCACAGTTGGTTGCCACTGCACCTGGCAATTTTTTTTATTCTTTTGGTAGAGACAAGGTCTCGCCATGTTTCCTAGGTTGGTTTCAAACTACCTGGGTTCAAGCAATCCTCCTTCCCTGGCATCCCAAAGTGCTAGGGTTACAGGCATGAGCCACTCTGCCTGGCCTGACTGAGAATTTCTATGTTCCTTGCTGTAGCACCTTCCTGTTTATTCACTTTCATTAGACTCTATTCACATGTACACTTGTAGTTTTGCCATTGCCACTTTCTCTTGGGGTTTACTTGAGGAAGAAATGCTAGTTTTAGACACTTTTTATGACCAGTTTTATGATCTTGCTTTCGTGTACCTTTTCCATTACAGCTCCTTTAGTTCTCTTTTTAAAATTCTTTTAATATGATTCGTCTTTCTTTGTCTTAAAGAGAAAACGGGAAAGGTTGGTGCTTCCTTGCTTATATAAACATTACTAGCAATGAATTAACAGATGCTGCATAATTCCTTTTTTATCAGCATTGTATCTCCCAAAGGGAAGGAAACTGTTTGTCATAGGTGTACATTTACTTTCTATTACAGTTGATTTCATAAGGAAACTGTTATTATAATAGAACAAAAGATTCTTTGGAGTCCTTTTGTCTAGCAAATTCTAGTGACAAACTTAGGCTTTTTAATTATGCAGTTAGAGTTAACTATTTGAATCAGCAATTTTTAGATCACTGGTTTGGAAGACCTCATATAGTCTTATTCTCTTCACAGTTACAAACCAACCATAACAAATAATTATCACTACTGAGAAATAAATTGTTTTATTATTATCTTTAAAAGTCTTCTTTTTAGTAAAGTTAAAGATACACTGATAATCAGATCTTATTAGAGGCATATTATAAATCTTTAGGTGTTATAATTTTAAAAATTAAATTGGGTATTTGGGGGATTTTTAAAATACTGTGTTAGAAACACCAGTCATACACAAGAAAACACATTGTTTTTGACTTTTTAAATGAACAAATCCAACATACTTTTGGTTGTTTATTAGAAAATTGGTTAGCACAAACAAGTTTATGATGTACAGTTTCACTGTTGCTGTAATAAGTGCAAAATTTGTTTTGGATTAGACAGTTGAATCTATGTTTTCTTTTACCTTTGGGAATGGCCCTTACAAATGAGAATGTGTATTTGCATGTGCATGTGTGTGCGTATGTGCACCTAGGAGTTGGGCATGAAAATGGGGTAGGGCAGTATCTAGGTTCACATTTGAGACCATCTGAGTGTGATGAACCTAGAGCATTGCCTTCTGTTATAAACATGTGGAGAATCAGCAACTTACTGCCTGTTGCCTTCAGTTGTATACCACCTTCATTCCCAAACCTCCTCTTTCCTAAATAGGAACAAATTATAGGAGGGAATGTGGACTGCACTTGAATATACATAGATGGGAATCGATGTGAAATATTTGAGAGAGAAGTGAGAATGTCTAGATTTAAGTAGCTGGGTTTGGGAGATCGTGGGAGCTAAGGCTGGATGAGGAAAAGTTGGACTAATTTACAGAGGAAAGCAAAGCAGAAGAATTTAGAATTGGTGACTTAGTAAGAAGGGGGTTGTTAGATTTTTCAAGGCTAGTTTTAATTAGGAAATTTCATATGTGCAGGAAATAATGCGGTAGACCCCTCTGAACTCACTGGCTTTATAAATTTCACGTATGCCAGTGTTTTTTTTTTTTTTTTCTCTCTCTTTTGAGATGAGGGTTCTCTATGTTGCCCAGGCTGGAGTGCAGTGGCTATTCCCGGGTGCAGTCACAACGCACTACAGCCCAGGACTCCTGGGCTCAAGCGATCTGCCTCAGCCTCCCGAGTCCCAGCTACTGTTGAGACTATAGGCACACCACTGAACCCAGCTAATCTCTCTTTTAAGAAGTTAAATGTTACTCTATAACTAAAGGTCCACTCTCCAGTCCCTTTCCCATTTTCCCCTCTCAAAGGTAGTCACTGTCCTGAAATCAAGATCTGTCATTTCAGTGAATATGCATGACAGTGTCATATATTACATACATTAATCATCTACAAATAACATATAGTATTGTTTTTTGTGTTTGCAAATTTATATAAATGATATGTTTTATCTGTATTTATGCAACTTGTTGGATTTTCTTTACATTTTTGAAATTTGTCAATTTAATAGAAATAGATAAGTCATTTGTATTCTATTGTGTGATCACACTGGAGTCTGTGAATTCCCTAGTCATGATGTTTGCAAATGTTTTTAATTTTTTACTGTAACAAACAAGGCTTTTTTTGGCAGAATCCTGGTATATGTCTAGTTGGGGACATAGGTGTTCTCTTGGGGATTAACCTAGAAACAGAATTGCTGGGGTAGTAAAGGATACATATCTTTAATTTTCCTAGGTGTTGTTAATTTGTTACATAAAGTGGCTACAACAATTTATATTTCTACTCATACATGAGGTCTAGGTTCTTTACATTCTTGGTGTCATCCAGCTTAGTTTTTGCCAGTCTAGTGCATGTGAGATAGTATTTCCTTGTTTTAATTTTTGTTTTCCTGATTTTTGATGCGATTTAACATTTTTCATGTGTTGGTTGACCTTTCAAATTCTTCTTCAGTGAATTGCTCTACTGCCTTTGACCACTTTTCAGTTTGCTTTTTGTTTTAAGTTCATTTGTAGGCATTTTTATTTTATTTTTATTTTTATTTTTGAGATGGAGTTTCACTCTTGTTGCGCAAGCTGGAGTGCAGTGGTGCCATCTTGGCCCACTGCAACCTCCTCCTCCTGGGTTCAAGCGATTCTCCTGCCTCAGCCTCCCAAGTACTTAGGATTACAGGTGGGTGCCACCACACCCAGCTAATTTTTTGTATTTTTAGTAGAAACGGGGTTTCACCATGTTAGCCAGGCTGGTCTTGAACTCCTGACCTCAGGTGATCTACCTGCCTTGGCCTTCCAAAGTGCTGGGATTACAGGCCTGAGCCACCGTGCCTGGCCTTGTAGGCATTTTTAAATATTCATGTGTGCTGGAAATATATTCTCCTAGTCCTAGGCTTCTCCCACATTTGTCTTGTAGTTTGTACTGTACAGTACAGAAGTTTAAATTTGTAACAGGTAGGATGGTGTGGTAGGCAAAAAACACATATCTACAGCCAGGTAGCCTGGGTTCATATCCCAGCTCTATCCTTTCCTTGCTGTCTGACCGTGAGCAAGTTACTTAAGATCTCACTCTGTGCACAGCTTTTCCCATCTGGAAAATGGAAGCAGTAGTACCTACTTCTTAGGAGTTTTGTGAAGATTAAATTAGTTAATAAATGTAAAATCCTTATAAATCCTTATAATACTTTCTTAAACAGAGTAAATGCCATGTCAGTGTTATATGTGCGTTTTTTGAAACTTGTTTCAAAGACATTTTTCCTTACCCACAAAGTCATTAAAATTTTTTCTATACTTTTAAGTTGTGCTTTTAAGCCCAGAGTTTATGGTTTGAGGTAGGGATAAATAATATCAGTTTTCAAAATGAGAAGGTGATTGTCAGAAGGCTACTTATTAAAGCCCACTCTTTCTCTACTGACTTAGAATCTTGCCTGTCTCAGAGACTACGCTGCTGGCTTATTTAGATCTGTATCAGTTACCTGCTTTAATGACTGAACCATTAAAATGAGGTATTTGTCATATCTCTTATTTTATTTTATTTTTTTGAGACAGAATCTTGCTCTGTCACCCAGGGTGGAGTGCAGTGGTGTGAGTGCAAACTCTGTCCCCCAAGTTCAAGCTATTTCTGGCTAATTTTTGTATTTTTAGTAGAGACGGGGTTTCACTATGTGGGCCAGGCTGGTCTTGAACTCCTGACCTCAAGTGATCTGCCCGCTTTGGCCTCCCAAAGTGCTGGGATTACAAGCATGAGCCACCATGCCCGGTCATTATAATAAGTTCTGATATTTTTAGATGGTTTTTAACTTACTTAGTTTTTAAATTTTATGTATTTAATTTTACTTAAAAAAAAAAGGAAATACATCCAAAATTTGTAGAGTCAGGCTCAAGTTTTACAGACATGGGTGAAAACAACAACAAGGGTGACATTCGGGACAGTTAGATTGAATCACTGACAGGACTTATTTGCTACCCAGGAGCATTTCTTCTTCATGGTTCTGGTGATAGTGCAGCTGGGCTGAGAAAACGTGCAGCAGATACAAGCTTTTGTCCTTAATCTTTATCTCTGTTTATTTTAGGTCTTTTTTCATGTGCTTCAAATACATTTCACAATTTTCTTCATGAAAATCTTGGACTACTTTTGTTGGATTTCTTCATATATACCTTATATTTGAGGGGCATATTACAAATTATAGACTAAAAAGTACATGAAAAAAATTTTTTTGGTGCATCGGCATGTTGTTAATTTTTGTGTATTGATTCTGTTTCTAGCAACTTTGCTGGTTCTTACCAATTTTAATTTTTTTTTTATTTTTTGGATTTCCTTTGTAGATACTCCTAATAATTTGTGAATAATGAAAGCTGTATTTCTCTCCTCCCATTGTTCTTCTGTATTTACACTTAGTTGTCTAAAACCCCACTACAGTGCTGAATAGATGTGGTGAAAGCCCACACCCTGTCTTACTCCTGAGTTTTGGAGAAAATGTTTACGATTTATTTTTATCTTTCCGTTGGCTAGAGTAATCTTTCCTGTCTTTTGTCACTGAGTTTGATTTTTGCTTTGGGTTTTTGATAGGTGTTTATCAGTTTAAAAATTTGGAAGGATTTATTATTAATCTTTCTCTTAAATAATTTTGCCAAGGGCTGTTACTTTTTTCTCCTTCAATGAAGCTTTATGTATTCTTTCTGTTGTAAGTTTCTCTTCTTTCTCCTGCCATTGGGTTTGTTTTATGTGGCTCTTAAGATTGCGTTTGTAAAAATATCATTTTTTAAATAGTTTTTATTCCCCCTTTGACTTTTTATTTTATTTTTTCTTTTTAATATATTTAAATTTTTTATTATTATTATTATTTTTGAAATGGAGTCTCACTCTGTCACCCCGGCTGGAGTGCAGTGGCACGATCTCTGCTCACTGCAACCTCTGCCTCTTGGGTTCAAGCGATTCTTCTGCTTCAGCCTCCCAAGTAGCTGGGATTACAGGTGCCCACCATCACACCCGGCTGTTTTTTAAAAATATTTTGGTACAGACAGAGTTTCACCATGTTGACCAGACTGGTCTTGAACAACTGACCTCAAGTGATCTGCCTGCTTTGGCCTCCCAAAGTATTGGGATTACAAGCGTGAGCGACCACGCCCAGCCCCCTTTGATCTTTTTAGTCAGTTTAAAATGTTTGTTTTAGTCTCCTTCAGTTAGTTCTGTCATCTCAAGTTCCTGGGAGCTTTTATCCTTCTTTTGTTATATTTGTCCTATCTCTCTCATGGTAAATATTTTTCTTAGTCATTTTGTGATTTATTGATTGGCACAATGTTTTTATTTTTTTCTTTGGAAATCCTGTAAGGGCTGGGATTTGGAAGGGTCCATCCTGAGCAAATTTTGGATATGCTTTTATGAGCTTTTCTCCACAAGGTGCCATCAGCTTTTATTTGAAATATTTGTCTTGAGGATTCCTGCATGCCTGAGGCAGTGCACGCTTAGACTGCAAGCATGGGCATGGTAGGCTCTTGTTTGATAGGCTCGTGTTTCTCTTTCTTGCAGACTTTTTGCAGAGACTGACAAGTCTTTACTGTCTTTCTGGATAGATTGTTGTGGTTTTTCTCTAACCCCTGACACTAAAAAGACAGCTTTCTGGACATCCCAGTTATGCACGAGTCTCAGTTACACTTCCTAGCTCTGCTATGAAACCTAAATCCATTCCCATTAGGGACTGTTCTGACGCAGGAACTCCTTCCCCACCTGCTCGTGGAACCCCAGAGCACCAGCTGTATGCTTGCAGTTCTAGCTTTCAGTTCTCCTTTCATTTCTGACCTGTAGGAATTTCCCATAGTTTCTCTGTGCTCAGTTACATATTTAAATAAAATGTTACAATCTTTTCAGTGTTCTAAAATATTTGTAGCTGAAAAGATTCTATGGTAGCTCAGTTGTCCATGTTCCAATAACCCTCTGTGGTGGGCTAACACACTCCAAAAAGTCGTTCATATCCTAATCCTTGAAACCTACAAACATGTTACTTTATGTAACTAAAAGGACTTTGAAGATGTGATTAAATGAAGAATCTTGAGATGGGGAGATTATTCTGGATTACCTGGCTGAGCTTTATGGAATCACACAGGTCCTTAGAAGGGGGAGGAAGGAGGGTCAGAGTCAAAAAAGGATGCGTATATTTGAGGGGTTTGAACATGGTATGCTGCTGGCTTTGAAGACAGAGGAAGGGGTTATATGCCAAGGAATGCGGAAAACCCCCAGATTCTCCCTCTGCAGTTTTCAGGAGTATAACCTGACCAACACGGCCTCCAGAACTGTAAGGCACTACATTTGTGTTGTTTTAAGCCACTACACTTGTGTTAATTTGGAAAAGCAGCGATAGGAAACCCTCTTTGATGGTTTTAGAGGACTGCCTGGTAGTGGTAATTAGGGTGGATGGAAAATTATATAGAAGACACAGCAGAATCAACTTGGTGAGGAATGCCCTTGACAGAGGGTTATATAGAAGGAAGCAGCCTCTTTTTTCCCCCTATCTGCAGGAAAAGAAAAAAACAGAACAGAGGTACTTGTGAATATTCTAGATAACATTCTCAATAATAGCATAATGCCTAATCTGAGAATTAAACTAGTGCTCTCTTCCCTCTTTTTGGTTGTAGAGATCTTTTTTTTTGTTTACATTTACATTAATAGATTCTCATTATTAATGAGCCTATTAGTTGGCAACTGAGTGAGCATTGAAGAGTTTCCTCATTTTGCCGAAACGATGAGGCAAATAGTGTATTTGCTTTCCTGGGAGGATGCTGATGAGGGCACCAGAACACTTGACCCCAGCTACATGGTAAGGATTCCACTGATGGTAAGATTCCAGGCAGGTTCTATAAGAGTGAGAGGTTCCTGATTTGTCAAACTCCAAATAGGTGAATTGTTCTGTATTTCTTTTCTAGGACTGCTGTAGCAAATTACCACAAACATGGTGACTCAAAACAACAGAAATTTATCCTCTCTGGACCTGGAGACCAGGAGTCCAAAATCAAGGTGTCCACAGAGTCAGGCTCTCTCAGGGACCTCAAGGAGAATCTGTTCTTGCGTCATTCATTTTCTGGTGGCTGCTGGCATTCCTTGTGGCTGCATTAGTCTCTGCCTCTTTTTTTTATGTAACTTTCTACATTGTGTGTCTCTCTTTCTAATTTCCCTGTGCCTCTCTCTTAAGGATACCTGTTATGACATTTAGGGCCCACCTCATAAAAGGATACAGCATTTAGGACCCACCTCATAATCTAGGATAAGCACCTCCTTTAAAGATCTTTAATTTAGTTCTATCTTTTACCATATATGATAATATTTATTCTTGGCCAGGCATGGTGGCTCATGCCTATAATCCCAGCACTTTGGGAGGCTGAGGCAGGTGGATCACCTGAGGTCAGGAGTTCGAGACCAGCCTGGCCAACATGGTAAAACCCCATCTCTACTAAAAATACAAAAATTAGCTGGGTGTGGTGGCATATGCCTGTAATCTCAGCTACTGGGGAAGCTGAGGTGGGAGAATCACTTGAATCCGGGAGGCGGAGGTGGCCCTGAGCCAAAATTGCACCATTGCGAAAGAGAAAACTCTGTCTCCAAAAAATGAAATGAAATGAAATGAAATGAAATAAACAAAATAAAATAAAATTTATTCTTTTACTATTTAAGGTTACTACTGACCACAGAGGGGTCAGCTGGCCTATTCTATTTTTCTGGATTTTTTTTTGTGTGTGTGTGTGGGAGATTATTGTCCTCTACTCTGACTCACCTTATAAAAAATCTCTGGTGTAGCAAATATTTGTCCTATTGTAATTTTTCATTTTCTTCTATACTGACTTCTAGAGCAAGGGTCCAAAGACTATAGGTCACAGCCAGATCCATCTCATTGACTATTTTTATACAGCCTGCTAGCTTAGAATGGTTTCACATTTTTGAATGTTAAAAAAAAAGGAGGAATGATATTTTGTGATACATTGAAATTATATGAATTCAAATTTTGCTATGAATAAATAAAGTGTTATTGGAACACAGCCCTGCCTGCTCATTTGTTCACATATTGTCTGTCACTGCTGTTGTGTACAGTGGCAGAGTTGAATAGTTGTGGCAGAGACCATGTAATCTGCAAAGCCTGATAATAAATATCTGGCCCTTTGCAGAGAAAGTTTGCCAAGCCCTGTTCTAATAGGGATGTCTTGTCTCTGGCGTTTAACACATAGTCAGCATCAAGTACTTGTTGATGAATAATTAGCTTTTAATTTAACATTTAAGCATGTGTAACTTTTAATATTCTCATATTTAAGAATTTCAGTAATATGGTAAGGTTGTAGTATAATTCCCAAAAGGATTTAAAGAATCTTTTAAAGATCTTAAAGAACTATGGGGTTAGAAGAATTTTATTAATAATACCAGGTTGTTCATGCTTCTTATCTTTTTGGCTCTAAGACTTAAAGGATACAATGTAGTTCTCCCTGTGAATTTAACTGAATTAGGATATGCATCACACCCAGGACTTGGATGTTGGCAAATGTGATGGTTAATTTTATATGTGAACTTGGCTAGGCTATGGTGTCCAATTGTTTGGTCAAGCACTAGACTAGATGTTGCTGTGAAATAATTTGTAGATGTGACTAACATTTACAGTCAGTTGACTTTAAATCATATTACCTTCCATCATGTGGGTGGGCCTTATCCCATCAGTTGAAGAGCTTAAGAACAGAGATTAAGATTTTCTGAGGAAGAAGGAATTCTGCTTGAGTTTCCAGCCTGCTGGCCAGCCCTACAAATTTCTGACTTGCCAGTCACGACAATCATGTGAGCCAGTTCTTTAAAATCTCTCTGTCTCTGTCTGTTTCACTGTTGGTTTTTCACTCAGTAGACAGATAGATATAGATATAGATATATTTCCTATTGGTTCTGTTTCTCTGGAAACAGAAATACAGCAAGCTGCTCTGATATCTTGCACATGTGGACCGTCTTCAGTGTTTGGTACCATGATGCAGCAAGGATGCTAAGCATAGCCCTCCTGCCGCGCATCATCCAGCTCTCCTTCTTCCTTCGCACCTCCTTCAGGCTTCTGTCTTGTACAGCTCCCGAAAGGAAATGTGTTAAATTTGAATACCACAGAGTCAGAAATAAGCTCACTTGTGAAGGGGCAGAGGACTTTTTCTCAGTCCAAGACTGTTTGAAGTTGTGAGAAGACTGTCAGTGTGTATGATAAAATGAAACAGAGGCAAATGGGCCTGCTGATAAGGAGCAGTTGGGAAAATGAGAAGGACTAGGTGAATTTCTGAGTGGCAAAATTTGTGAAAACTTTTGCCTCTCCTTGTCCCTCTGAAAAGAAAAGCTTGCTGGGTGTACCAACTGCAGTGGAGCCCACCAAGTCCATGTAACTCTCTAATTTGATTCTATTATGCTGTAGATGGTTCCTTTTATTTTCAAGTTTTGTCTCTTTGGCAATAAAATACCAAAAAAATTTTCTGTAAGAGTACAAATAGACACTCATGTAGCAGTTTTGCTTGTATCTCTACATATGTAAGAAGGTTTACTATACCAGTAGATGTTAAATTTGCCTGATAAACTATTATATTACATATGAAAATTTATACATTTGAGCAGAAAAAGATCCATTTGAGTAAGTGGTAATTTATGTTTATATTTCTAAGCAAAGTTTATCAGGCTTTTAAATGGTGCTAGAAAGTAGATATTTTGTGTTTTGGTTCTTCCTAATTGAGTATTATGCTGTCAGATTCCTCCAGGAAATGGTTGATCCACGATTGAAGTGAAGATACTGTTTCCTTCCTGTTCAACAACCTGTCCCCCATTCCTTCCCTAATATCTATGTAAGCTTCATCTTCTATAAGTGAATTATCATCTTTATGTGGCATACTATTTTTAAGTGGGATTTTAAAGAAGTAATGTCATTTTGAGTTTTACAGGTCATAACCACTAGGCGTGTGCTCTTCAGCCAGTGTTGTTTTATAAATATATGGATAAAACAATTGGAATATCAAATAATTTTTTTGCTCAGAATACTGGTTCACTTTAAATAGCTAAAGTCTCTTACATTCTTTTTATTCTGCTAAGAGTTTTAATGATCTGTCTATATATGATTTTTAATAAAATAGATGATGACATTTAAAGCAATTAATTTCAGCAGCAATTCTATGAGCAGTTTTTGAGTATTCCCCAGGTACCTGGTCTTGTGATAGATTCTGGGGCTATATAGCCAGGTGAAAAGATGTGGGTCCTTGCTCTCAAGTTGCTGCCAGCCTTCTGGAGAGTCAAGCTTGGAAACACAGTGTGTGATGAAGGGAACGAGAGAACCATGTTCCAGGAACAGAGATCGACCAGACAATGGAGGGATTTATTTCGTCTGCTGGGGACTGGGAGGGCTTCACAGAGAAAATTACAGTGCATTTGGGCTTTGAAGGATAGATAGGGGATGTCCATTTGAAGAGATCAGTATGTTGGACTGAGATTGGCATCTGGAAGTTTTTGCGTGTATGATTTCTTCAAAATCTTAAGTAGCATGCATTTAGGCTCTACAAACAGATGACTTCTGAGGCTTTGTGAGAATTTTGGGTGTTAGTATATTAGTCTTTTTTTTTTTCTTTTGCAAGAATAAAGCACGACTGGGGATTAATGTAAGTTGTTAGGAAAATACTGCCTACTGAGATCTTGTGTGTGCTCTTGTATTGAGTTTTAGGTGCTTATTTGTAAGAGACTAAGTAGGCGCCTGAAGGATGTTGTTGATATTTAATTAACTGGAGTTTTCCCCATTCTCTCTCTTCTCCCTTGTCCTGTACCCCTGTCCCCGGTGTTTTTGCAGTTGGTTAGTCTGCTGCTAATTGGAATCGCTGCGTGGGGCATTGGCTTTGGGCTGATTTCCAGCCTCCGAGTGGTCGGCGTGGTCATTGCAGTGGGCATCTTCTTGTTCCTGATTGCTTTAGTGGGACTGATTGGAGCTGTAAAACATCATCAGGTGTTGCTATTTTTTGTATCCTTTTTAAAAATCAAGATTTTACCCTTGATGACTATTTTGATGGTTACAACTAATTTAATATTATCACCAGGAAATTTATTGCCAGAAAGCAACTCCAAGCAAGCCTTATGCATATTTGTTCAAGAACTGTTTGAAACATTTCTTAGGGTAATGTTATTGTATGTTTTCATATTCTCACCCTGCCCTTGTGACATCCTGAAGAATATATTCTGCAAGTTCAGTGTAGTCCTATTTATCATGTATTGTAAATTCAGAGTTAAATTGAATTGATTTGGTGACTTCTAGGCCCTTTTTTACACGTTCATGTTTGGTTGAGAATTTCAGTGTTTTTTAGACTTAATATTAAAAAGCTTACATATATTTATCTATACTTATTTCTGTTTTGTATATGTAAGAATTTTTATTTTATTCTGAATGAAATTCTAATCTATTTTTAGTTATGTAATTATCATGACTAGTATTTTTCTATATAAATTTGATGCAACTGTGTATTACCAAAATAATAATATGTGTATCCTTTTTGAACTTTCTTTAAGTGCCCTCTGTTCTGTATTCTGGGTTAATTGCTTCTCGTGCAATCTGAAGTTGTCGGTAACTCTGTACCTCTGTTTTATGCCATTTTAAGAATATTTAGAAGTATCCTTAACTTCTAACTCTCAGTATATGATTATTCTCTTACTTGTATTTATTGTTCAGTTTTCTGTATCTTGTGCTTGTTTAGCCCTGAACCAGGAGCAACAGGTAAGCTAAGACTTTTTTCTTCTACTTTATTATACTACATAGCATGAGTATGAAAAAAAGGAGAGAAATGATTAGAATATAAAATAATTTCATCTTGCACAGAATGCCGCCTTCACTCTGGGTAGCAAAACTCTCTTGTTGCCTTTGCATTAGTGCAGCAGGTTGGAGCCGGACACCATCAGGTGTTACTATTTTCTGTATCTTTTAAATTGGATTTTGCTCTCACTGGGTTAAAAAGTGCTGTGGCTATAAGATGTTCCCCCAATCTCTTCCCACCATTATGCAATGAAATATTTGCTCCAGAATGTTTGCGGCTCCATTCTAGCAATGACTGTTTTCAAGCTCTAATTTGTAGACAAATTAAGGTTTCTGTCATGGAGCAACAGAACTTTTGCCTTGTTAACACTCTGAGAATTATGCCTTTGAACCAAGTGCTTCTTTTAAATTGCATGTAAATTCTTTTAAATGCATGTAAAAATTAGGAGTTTTTCATCCTTGGGATAGAAAGAGTGCCTTAATTTTTGCTGCAAACTAAGGAATAAGCCTTTGAAAAATTTTACTGATTTTTAAAATAAAAATTATTTTAGGTACACAGTACCAAAAGTTACAGGCTCCAGCTTTATACATTTTCTGCAGGGATGACACATTTTATATATTAAATACATTTGCTAGGGTCAGCTTCTGGAAGTTGGTTGGAATAGTACGGCAAGCGCTCGAAATGACATCCAGAGAAATCTAAACTGCTGTGGGTTCCGAAGTTTTAACCCAAATGACACCTGTCTGGCTGTAAGTACGTTGTATATTATATGTTTTTGGAAATGTATTACATACAGATAAATAATGATTAACATGGAAGAAATGGACTTTCTGATGCTGAGTTGTATTTCAGAATTATGATATATATATATTTACATTATTTTTCCATGTCCTCTGTTATATCATTTGCCTGTTCTCAAATACCCACTCCAGAGAGTGCTGAGAATTTCAAGGCCCTGTTGGACACAGATGCTAACGGTTTATTGTCCCTAATTTCTTCCCATTCTTCTCTTCATAGAACAGGTTATTAAAGAAATAACATTAGGTCAGTTCATGTGTTCATATTTTGGGGAAGCTCCTGTTATCACCTCCCTGAGCCCTAAGCTGAATATTTCCTCAGTGAGGCTTCTTTTGTGAGATTATCTCCTTGTATGGGGTCTGTGTTATGTTTCTGTTGCTGCATAACACATTATTACACAGCAATAGAAACACACTGGCTTTACAGTTTAGTGGCTTTAATATCCATTTAGTGGCTTTAAATACCCATTTATTATCTCACAGTTTCCCTGAGTCAGGCTTGGCTGGGTCCTCTGCTCACCTGGCTGAAATCAAGGTGTCCCATCTGAGGCTGCAGCCTCATCTGAAGCTTGAGGTCCTCTCCCCACGCTCAGTGGTTATTGGAAGAATTCAGTCCTTGTGTCTCTGGGACCACACCTGTTTTTTTTGCTGCCTGTTGGCTGGAGGTCTCTCTCTGCAACTAGAAGCTGCTCTCAGGGACTATGTTACTCTTTCACAATGTGGCAGCATCAAAGTCACCATGAGAATCTCTCCATTCTGTTAAGATGGAGTCTTATGTAATGCATAATGGAGTCTTATCTAATGTAACGTAACACAGAAGTGACTGTCCTATCATATTCACAAGGTCCACCCATACTCAAGAGCAGTGATTGTACAGGGTGTGTACACCGTTGGGGTGGGAGTGCAGGAGTCTTGGGGGCCATCTTAGAGATCTGCACACTAAAAAACAAAGGCCTCAAAGTGGATATAATACTCTTAGACACTAATTTTGTGTGTATGCAGTTTTTATGTGCTTTTTATGAATGTATTTTGAAGTAAAAGTTTTTAACTTTAATTGGTGCAGAGCTGTTTTAAAAGTGGCCACCCGTGCTCGCCGTGTGCTCCAATCATAGGCGAATATGCTGGAGAGGTTTTGAGATTTGTTGGTGGCATTGGCCTGTTTTTCAGTTTTACAGAGGTATGTGCAAATAATATTTTTCCTCCTTTGTCACAGAGGTTTCTGTTTTGTATGGCAAAGAGCCTTGATTCTTGTAATGTTATCAATGAGCATTTTCATTGAGAACTAGCACTGTAAAAAGAGGAACCTTGGTTTAGAATTAGAAGATCTTACAAGTCTATTAATAGCGCCAACTTTAGGACCGGGTGAAATGCTTGATCCGTCTCCTCTTATGTAAAATTTAATGAACTAATGAGTGAGATTAGACTGAATTATCTCTAGGATCTCTTCTATTTCTAGAGTTGTATGATGAATTATAATTTTAAATTTAATTTGGAAAAGGTAGGAGATTCACATTCTTTAATATGTATGTTAGTATCTATAATACACAGACATACTTACATAAAAAGATATGCTTTGAAAAATTACCTTCTTACACCATTTTTCATTCCCCTGTTCCTAGCCTTCTAAAACCTATGCATAATGTCTATATGTGTATAATGTACTGTGCATAATATGCAATTAATATATAGTACATTATATATATATGTGTATTTATCATATATTTTATTCAAGTTTAGTTTCTTTTTTTCCTCATCAGGAATGAAATATGCACATTTGGCTGTCATTAACAGCATAAGAAAAAAGAAGACCAAGATTAGTATTCATTTTTAATTTTTATTTATTTATTTTATTTATTTGTTTTGAGACAGAGTCTTGCTCTGTCGCTTAGGCTGGAGTGTAGTGGTACGATCTCGGCTTACTGGAAGCTCCACCTCTTGGGTTCAAGTGATTCTCCCACCTCAGCCTCCTGAGTAGCTGGGGTTACAGGCATGCACCACTACACCCAGCTAATTTTTGTATTTTTAGTAGAGACAGGGATTTACCAGGCTGGTCTGGAACCCCTGGCCTCAAATGATCTGCCGACCTCAACCTTGCGCCTGGCCCAGTATTCATTTTTTTAAAGTTCCCTCTGACTTCCATTTTTAGTCTGACTATTTTTTCATTTCACTTTTTCTCAGAAAAGAGCTATCTGATTTGTGAGTTGGTTGTGACATTAATTCTAGAAAAATGATATACAGCTTGAAAAGAATTCTGTGCCTTTCCCTTTTTTTTTGTTTAAAAACCATAGATTTTTGTCATGAAAACTAAAAAACACAGATAGAGAAAAACTGGAGTGAGTAATGTCTCTCCACACACCAGCTAGAGTCAGCAGTTATCAGAATTTTGGCACGTGGCTTCTTTTTTATATCTGGAATTTATTTTGAGAATTTAGTTCTTTTGAGCAGCCCAGTTTTCTTGTCATCAGATCACACTGCCTTCAGTTATGCTATTTTTTAAAATAGGAGTTCTTTAAAAATAGAACTCATGAGTCTTAGATTTCTAAAGTGTTCTTTCATGTAATCCTGCTTTATATCTTACATACTATCTCCTTTGGAAACCTGGCTAGAGATTTTTATAACTTCTGCAACCTGATATTTTTTGGTTAGTGATAATGGTAGGCTCTCTCGCTTTTTAAGTTTATATTTTGCTCAGTATTTCACAGAATCAAAGATTCTCAGAATTTGAAGGGATGCAGTTACTTAGCTGATGACTTCTCGTAGGTGAAATAGAAAGATTTGATTTGAACTATTTATTATACCTTTAAACAAACCAAACCATGAGAGAAACATTGATTTCAAATCTGAAAAAAGGTATGATGATTAATATATGTTCTTTGTAGTAACTTGAGAAAATACAAAAAATTATGAAGACGAAAAATTAGATGTAGCTACTAAAATTACCTACTCAGAAATAATCATTTATATTTTGGCATATTTCCTTCTGCCTGTTCTATATTTAATAAAATGAGTACCAACTTATTGCCTGTTCTACATATACTTTATTTTTCTACATATACGTTTTCATGTTATGAGCAATATATTTTGGTGACCTACTGCACACTGGGCGTAGGTTCTAGAGACCACATAGTTGATGATGATGTTTAATCAAAGTTACCTTTGAAAAGTGCCCCCTTAATTATGAGCGCTTTTGTAAGCTTGAAGTTCAATAATTATCCAGTTTTGATCTTCTTGCATTTTGGATGTGGCCCCCCCTACCATCCCTCTCTGAACAATGGGGCAAGGAAGGAGAGAGATTTTCCTCTTTTGTCACTTACAGCCGAGTTGAAGGAATACAATTCTGGTAAAATGTGGCTCTAGATTATGAGTATTTAGTATGTTTGACTGCTTTGCTTCCCCTAAGGACTGTGATTTACACTCTCAGCGTATATCCAGGGGTGATAGTCAAAATATTAACATCCTCAAAAATTCTGACCAGAAACTCCCTGTGCCAAAAATTTCCAAGGTGGGGAGCTTTGGCAAATGATGGTTGGGCAGGTTGACATGGGGGCGGGGGGTCTCAAAGAAGTAGTTGTTTAACAACAGATATGTAAGTCTTTCCGTGTTGTAAATCTGGTGTGGTTGAGAACAGCCAGTGACATGTCAGATTGCTGAATAAAACCACAAAAGTGGGGTAGTTTATGGACTCCAGGTTTGAACATGGGCTCAACCACTGAGGACCTGTGTGATTATTCTGTTTAACCTCTTGTTGCCTCAGTTTCCTCACTGATAAAATGACAATATTGTATCTATTTTATGAAAGCTGTTGGGAGGATTATATGAATTTGTAGTTTGTAGAATGGTACCTTTCATAAAGAACTCTTTATTATGTTTGTTAAATCAATTTCTTTTCCCCCGTTAGATGGATTCCAAAAGAGATGACTTTCCACATCTTCAAATCAGGCTTACCTTTCCTTGATTCAACCTGCAGACCTCAGTCCACCAGCCCATACATGTTGTAGCTATAAACACTGCCAGTTGTGAACCTTACAGTAATTTGTGGATTCATATTGTGGTCAATGGAGAGAATCTGGGAGTTAGCTAATTCTCTAGAAGTAGTTTAAAAGGGCTAATGGTGGCTACAAAGTCACATAAACAAAATTTAGGTTAAAAGTTGGCACACATGTAAAGTGGAAGATACAGTTTAAAATTCATTTTATTCTATTAAAATTTTGTATCTTTTTTAGTCTAAAAAGTTAGAATTTTCATTTATTTAAAGTAAACCAACTTTGAAATAGAAACAGCAAACGTTTCTTAATTTAAAAAACTGTACTGGCTAACAATTTAGTGAACTTGGTGTGGGAAATGGCACAGTAACAGTTGAATCGCTTCCTACCTCTGAGGTAGGAATTATAACATTTTAAATTTCTGTGTTGGAAAATTTATTCATTTTAAGATTTTTGCTGTTGCTTACATTTTACTGAATCTAGTTGATTTCCTGAATTATCCAAATATATGCTATTTTAGCTATTTAGACTACTGAGACTTTAGTTTTCCATATTTCTGCTGTAACAAGTTACCTTGCACTTAGTTGCCTAAAACAACACAAATGTATTGTCTTACAGTTCTGGAGATCAAAAGTTTAAAATAAAGGCACCTTCTGGAGGCCCGGATCACCAGCCCATCTTTTACATCTTCAAAGCCAGCCGAGTTGCAGCTTCTCTGTTTCCCTTTACTTCTGCTATCACGGTGCCTTCTCTCCATGTTTCTGCCTCTGTCCTTCCGGCCTCCCTCATATAAGGCCCTCTGTGATTATGTCATTGAGCCCACCTGGGTAATAATCTCTTTGTCTTGAGCCGCTTAACCACACCCATGAAGTCCCTGTTAATCTGTAAGGTACCATATTTGCAGGTTATAGGGGCTAGGACATGGACATCTTTGGGGCCAGTCATTCAGTTTACCACAGTGTTCATTTTAATTTTTTCTTAGAGTGCCTCATGTGGTTTACTTCATTTCAAAAAGAAAAAAAAATGCCTCCCTGTTGAACAAAAGATGCAAAGCAATTCACATGTTCCAGAGTTATTTTATCGATAAACTGAATAAATATACATAAATGCTGCTTTCTTTTTCTTCATTTTTTTTTTTTTTCCCCATTCCAGATCCTGGGTGTTTGGCTGACCTATAGATACAGGAACCAGAAAGATCCCCGTGCGAATCCTAGTGCATTCCTTTGATGAGAAAGCAAGGAAGATTTTCTTTCGTATTATGATCTTGTTCACTTTCTGTAATTTTCTGTTAAGCGTGATTTGCCAGTTTAAGGAAGGAAACACCATCTGGAAAATTACATTATTGATAGTGGAATTATATATTTTTACTCTGTGTTTCTCTAAATGTTGTTTTCTTTTTCCGTTGCTGAAAAATATTTGAAACTTGTGGTCTCTGAAGCTCAGTGGCACCTGGAATTTACTGTATTCAGTGTCGGGCGCTGTCCACTGTGGCCTTTCTTAGCATTTTTACCTGCAGAAAACCTTTGTATGGCACCACTGTGTTGGTCATGTGGTAAATCTAAATGTTCATCTCACTGGTATAATTATATGGAACACTGTGCTGTGTAGATAGTTCCTGCTGGAAAAAGAGTTGAAGTTTATTAAAATCAGAAAGTATGAGATTTTATTATGTTAAGGGAAATCCAAATTCCCATTTTTTTTTTTTTTTTGTCTTTTTAGGAAAGATGTGTGGTGGTAAAATGTGTTAGTATAAAAACGATAATTTACTTGTAGTAGTCTTTTATGATGACACCAATGTATTCTAGAAATAGTTATGTCTTAGGAAATTGTGGTTTAGTTTTTGACTTTTATAGGTAAGTGCAAAGGAGAAGTGGTTTCATGAAATGTTCTAATGTATAACATTTACCTTCAGCCTCCGTCAGGATGGAACGAGTTTTGAGTAATCAGGAAGTATATCTATATAATCTTGATATTGTTTTATAATAATTTGAAGTCTAAAAGACTGCATTTTTAAACAAGATACTATTAATGCATTGGCCCACGTAGCAAAAAGATACTTGATTATCTTAAAAATTGTTAAATACCTTTTTCATGAAATTTCTCGGCATTGTAACAGCAACTTGTCAAACCTAAGCATATTTGAATGTGATCTCCCATAATTTGAAATTGAAATCATATTGTGTGGCTCTGGATATTCTGTTAAAAAATTAAAGGACAGAAACCTTTCTTTGTGTATGCATGTTTAAATTAAAAGAAAGTAATGGAAGAATTGATCGATGAACTAAGTGAGGTGGAATTCTTTTCTTTGTCCTTTAGGTTCTCTCTATTGGACTTAGAGCTGGGTACTGCTATTTTAGTGTATAATCAAGCTGTGGAAATACATTTCCAGCATTAATGTCTATTGGTAGTCATCCTCAAATCCTTTCTTGAAATGTTTCAGTGGCTAATGTTATCTCCATAGTGAGAAAGAGTTTTTCTAAAAAGAGAAACCATTAATATTTATTTGGGAAAAATATGTAAGTTCTTTCCCATTACTAAAAATTACTAATTTCTTGTTTTACATTCTAGTTAGCATGTGGTATTTTATTGTCTTACTGGGTTTTTAGACTGAGAGAGGGTAAATGGTTGATCTATAGAATTTTAGAGCATTTTGTAGGTTTGTCACTTCTATGACTTTGCAACACTAGCTAATCTTCCAAGGAAACAGAATTGTGCCGTTTTCATGATGTCATATGAGCTCTGGGGTAGCCCTGACAGTGTCCCCACTTATACCATAAGATGAGATTATAAGTGACGCATGAAGGGAGATTTTATTATTATTTTGTGTTGTTATACTTTAAGTTCTGGGATACATATGCAGAATGTACAGGTTTGTTACACAGGTATACATGTGCCATGGGAGTTTGCTGCACCTATCAACCTGCCATCTAGGTGGGAGATTTTAAAATTCTGTTTTCTTTTGAGGCATTTGGCATTTTCCATGTTTGTTTTGTTACATTTTGAAATTCTTATAATGCTCTGGAATCTCCTAATGTGATACTTTCCTTGGTACAAATGATTATATGTGGAAAGCGCTATTCCATAGAGAATCAGCCCTTACCTTGGTTTGTGCTCTAATTGCAGTGCCCTTATTTGGGTCAACCCAGTATGCTTTATGCATCATCTGAAGTTAAATGATGCATCCTGGAAATTCTAACAAAGGAAGGTCTCTCTTCTGTTCAAATATAGATTGACTGATGTCAACCCGCCTCAAGTGTGTTACTTAAAAAGCAAGGTGCAAAGAGAACAGCTGTCAGGGTGAGAAGTCTAAACACATTTTTGAAAGTAGCCTGGTGCTGACAAAATGCATTTAATCATGCTCAAGACTTCATGAAATTGAGTTCATTAAATTAGGATTTTAAATCATTATGGCTAAGCAAAACATGTGTATCTAAATATTAAATAAAACAAAATGTAAAGATATCTAAGA
The DNA here is from genome assembly GCF_002776525.5 of Piliocolobus tephrosceles. Classification (NCBI taxonomy): domain Eukaryota; kingdom Metazoa; phylum Chordata; class Mammalia; order Primates; family Cercopithecidae; genus Piliocolobus; species Piliocolobus tephrosceles. The sequence continues at coordinate 64,166,310 of NC_045441.1, read as the reverse complement.
TGTTAAGATTTTAGTAAAATAAGTTAATGAAAAAGAAAGTCAGGGTCTGGGAAGTATGAATATTTAGGACTACTAAACTATAGGATTATAAGAGTGGGTATTGACAGCCACTCAAGAAATACACATTTTCAAGCACCAAGGTTGTCCCTATCAAATGAGTCTGGGCTTTCTGTTTTCTCAGGCAGATCTGAAGGTGATAGATTACCTAACACCTTCTGTGATGCTTCCTGTGATCTTTGTGTCTGGGTGCATATTTAGTGGAAATAACCTCTGAATAAGTCCGTCCTGAATTCCAGATGGCCCTGCTATGATCCTGCAAAGGTCATCCTGATCCCAGGATTAGAGAGGGCCACTGCCCACGTGCACAGAAAATGCTGCCACAAACACGTAGTGTCAGAGGAGGATGAGTTTCAGATCAGGGTCTGTCCTTGAATTACAACAAAGGGCTGTAAGGCAAACCAAGACCCTTGATGTCCTTTTTTCCCAAACCTAGCATTTCTTTAAAAAGGAACTGTACTACTTTAAAAAAAAAAAAAAAAAAAAATCTCTTATTCTCTATTTGCACATTCCATTTAGAGGAATATTTTTTGGAACCTTTGCCGAGTCAGCCTTGATGTTAAGGGTTAAATTTTATATAGAGAATATAATACTGATGCAAAGGAAAAAAGAGTTCAGCTATAATTTCTAAAATCTGAGCTCGTTGTAGCTTAAATTCATCTCAGATAGTCTGTTATCTAAGCAACAATGTGTTTGGTGTGAAAACCAGTTTTGCATGTTCAGCCTAAGTTACATGCTGCTGAATGGAACCTTTCAGAGAAGGAAAGGAAACCAGAAGTGTGGCTTTTAGTTCTTAGTTTCCTTGAGCCAAAACCTCCTCCTACAGTTTTTCTAAATATTTGTTTAACTCTGTTAAAGTTTATTCATTATTTTGCAAATACACTAAATACGTGAAGCTGTTTCAATTTTTAGCTGGTACTAAAAAAGTTAAAACTAAATTTTTCCATAGTATTTCATAGGAGAAAAACACTTTCAGTCATTGTGATTGTACACACATGATCATTCACATGTGAATTGTTTTTTATTAGAGATGGCAATAAAGTTAAAACCCAGCTTTTCCGGGGACCTGGATAAGTGGGGGGATTGATATAAAGTTTTGCTCTATATTTGGTACGTTTGGGGCTAACAGATAATTTTTAGACCAGGCTTTCTATGCCAAATGAAATTATAATATGTGTTAGTGAATGTGTTTTAAATAAGTTTAAGGGAGCAACCCACCCTTTCCCCAATACCTCCACTCCACAAGAAGAGGAGAGGGAGACAAGGGAACGGGGCTTGTCACATTGATGTTTTTCTTAAAAATGTCATAACTGAGCGATTGTAGTCATTGGAATATTTCCTGAAAATATGAGCAAGGGGAAAATCAAACTCCTCTGCCATGTGCCAGGCCACTTCTCATCCCTCTCCTTAGGAAAACCAGCTTTTGGAATTCATTCTCAAATGAGGATTTGAGGCCTGTGAGTTAAAATATATGTCAAAGAATGGACTTTGACATCCCTTGGAGGGAGAAACCACTTTGCTTACTTTTAGGGTCTTGCTTTTCATAGGTCATGGAGTCCTAACTTGACAGATAGTAGCCTTTTAATAGGTTAAGCTGACTTGAATTGGACTTTGAAGTCAAGGTCCTTGAACTGAAGGAAGTTCTATTCTTGCCTTAGAGCTTTTAATGATTTTCTCCTGACTGGTATTCTTATCAGTGATTGCTAGAGGGTTCTCAGTAGACTACTTAGGATTACTGAATTAAAGAAAGGAAGAAAACAGAGTTAGACAGTCACAGAAGATCATTTGAAGAAGATTGTTGCTCTGAAATCAGCAAAAATGGTTTAATTAGGCATGTTGACCGTCTGTGTAAATGACTTTTACAGATGATTTATGTTAGCTACATTTTTTTTTAACATTTAATTCCTGTTTTTTTCTCCCTAAGCTGTTGGATCTCAGATAAAACTGAAATTTTTGTTATTGTGATAAATACATATAGCATAAAAGCTATCATTTTAACCATTTGTAAGCTTGTAGTTCAGTGGCAGTATGTTCATATTGTTATGCAACCATCGCCACCACGCATTTCCATAACTTTTTATCTTCTGTAACCATTAAGCAATAACTCCTCATTCCCCTCTTCCCCTGGCGACCTCCACTCCACTTTCTATATGAAAACTATTCTGAGTACCCCATATAGGTGAAATTGTATAGTAGCTGTCCTTTTGTAACTGGCTTATTTACTGAACATAATGTCCTTAAGGTTCATACACGTTGTTACAGGCTGGCCTTGAACTCCTGGACTCAATCAGTTCTCCCACCTCCGCCTCCCAAAATGCTGGGATTACAGGCATGAACCACCGCGCCCAGCCATGAATTTTCTTCTTTAAGATTAGATAATATTTCATTGTATGTATATGTCACATTTTGTTTATCCATTCATCCATTGGTGGACACTTGAGTTGCTTCCACTTTTTAGCTATTGTGAATAATGCTATGAGCGTGGGTGTATAAATATCCGTTCCCTGCTTTTAGTTCATAAGCATATACCCAAGAGTGGAATTACTGGGTTGGATGGTAGTTCTATGTTTAATTGTTTGAGGGACCACCATATTGTTTTCCACAAAACAAAAATGGCTGCACCATTTTATATTCCCACTATGTTATTAACATTTTTATTTGGCTGTTTGAAATAGCACTCTTCAGTCTTCTAGTACTCTTCTACTTCTCTGTAGTCAGAGAAATAGTCAAGATATACTTTCACTTGAAATTTATTTAAACGCAAATGAAAGATTGTGAGATGACATAAGAGGGATTTGGTAGAAAGAACAGGCATTGCTAATATTTCAATGAGTTTAGAACAACCATTTCCATGTTCGTATCTTCTATGTTTTAAGTTTTGTTTTTTTGGAGACAGAGTCTCTCTTTGTCACCCAGGGTGGACTGCAGTGGTATGATCTCAGCTTACTGCGACTTCTGCCTCTCTTGGTTTCTCATGCCTCAGCCTCCCAAGTAGCTGGGATTACAGGCATTGGCCACCGTGCTCGGCTAATTTTTTTGTATTTCAAGTAGAGTCGGGGTTTCTCCATGTTGGCCAGGCTGGTTTCACACTTCTGGGCTCAAGTGATATGCCTGCCTCAGCCTCCCAAAGTGCTGGGATTACATGTGTGAGCCACCACGACTGACCTCAATTCTGTTTTTAACTGTGTGTGTACACATTTCCTGTAGTTGCAATTATAGCATAGAAGGTCTTAAATTCTTTTTTACTTAGGCCTTTTCTGTTTCACCGTTATGTTTATTATTTTTGTAGATGACAACATAATGCATTTCATCTTAATATACCATGTAGCCATTATGTTTTCCGGAGGTTGCTTTTCTTTGGTGTATTTAAATAATGTTACCATTGGCCTCTTGACAGAACTGTTTCTGTTGAATGATTTCCTTAGAATAAATTCTCCGTAGTAGAGGAGACTGATGGGACAAAGTCAATTAATGACTCATGCTTTGTGTTTCTCCAGTGCTTTTAAAAGGGGGACTTATTTTCCTTACAGCTGTAACATTTGATTTCCTAAATATTTATTTATATTTTAAAAGTATTTGTATGTGTTAAGATGTTTTGCCATTCAATACATTTTAAATTAATCTTACTTCACGTCAGCCCAATGAAAAAAATATTTTGCTATACTATAGGAGAAACTTGAATCACTTAGAAGTTGTCATTTAAAATATTTGTTTATGGAAGGGAAACCTCTTTTTCCTCTTGTTATCCCTCAGAGAGCTTTGTAAATGGAATGTGTTACCTTTTTCAGTACGTGTAAGTTATCTACTTGTGAGAAGGGAGCTGATAAACCTGTGATATTTTTGCTGAAGATTTGTATGTCATTAAATCAGCAGTATATGCTCAGCACCTACTAATGATAGTAGTCACTATGAGAGAGAGAAAAGATTGAAAATATATCCCTGGAAAAATTAATAATGCCAAAAGATCTGTTCAAAAAAGGATCTATCCAAAAAAAGTTAATCAAGACAAGTGACAGATACTGCGAAGCGTTATACAGAGCCCCATAGTCCAGGGGCCAAAGAAATCAGTGGGGGCTGGGCAGTAGAGGAATTCCATATATTAATGAATGTGAGATTAAGTATATAGTGAAGAAGTTAACACACAATTCTAATTTCTGTTAGGCAGAATGCTCCCCTACCCCGATGCCACCGCCTTTCACGTTTCCTAAACCCTAGTGACCTCTGATCTCCATCTGCCTCATCAACACGTCACCACCCTTTGCTCTTCGTCCAGTTAGTCACATGTTGGCTGAATGTATTTCACTCCGGTACTTTAGGACCTTGACACGCAAATCGATTACAAGGCCAATTCCCAGCATTTCTTTAGGGTGTGTTCAGGGGTACAGATGTTCTTTGGATGACCTTTCTACTAAATTAGACTTCTGAAGGAGAAAGCTACCCTGAGAGAGGCTTTCCCTGAGAGCATTAAGTGGGGCAAAATCTGACTAAAATTTAATTACTAAATGAAAATGTGTACATTAGAGTCCTGGCCAGAGTTGACTCCAGGTAGTGACATGATTTTCTTGGGATGTTTTTCTAAATATTCTTTTATGCTAAAGCACATGGCTTGATACTTCTGTTGATTAAGCTCAGGTCTACTTATAGTCATCTACTGAGAACCTGTGGTGTGGTGAAATAACTTGGTCTTTGGTCTTCATCATTTGAAGTAGTTTTGGTTTTGTCTTGTCCCTTCCTTGAGCATTTTGTGTGTGTTTAATCCTATTTGGTAAACGAACCACTGTGAAAGACCAAGTTGGAAAAAACAGAACACCCCCAAAAGGATTTATTTTTTTAAGAAAATCATGGCTCACTATAGTAGTATACAATATTGCTTTCACACATGTACACTTGAAACCAGATTTCTAAAACTTGTTTTTCTTAAAAAATAGTTGTTGTAACATTAAACCATAACCTAATCAGTGTGTTCACTATGCTTCCACACTTGCCAGTCTTCTCACACTTCTTCTGATTTCAAGTCTCAAGGCCTGACATAGACAGAAGGGCTTGCAGACTTTTTTCTTTACAATTCGGTCTTCAGCAACTTGAGAGCTTTCTTCATGTTGTCAAGCACTAATGGGGGATAAAAGCAGGAGAGTCAAGACACCGTTATACATTATATCGATATAATAACCCCAAACTTGGATGCTTAATTCATTATTTAATGGGGTGCTTTTTTTGTGAGACAAGGTCTCACTCCTGCTCAGGCTGGCGTGCAGTGGAGCAATCTCCTCTCAGTGCAACCTCTGCCTCCTGGGTTCAAGTGATTCTTTAGCCTTAGCCTCCTGAGTAGCTGGGATTACAGGTGTGCTTCACCATGCCCAGCTAATTTTTGTATTTTTTGGACAGACGGGGTTTTGGCCAGGCTGGTCTCGAACTCCTGAGCTCAAGTGATCCACACACCTTGACCTCCCAAAGTGCTGGGATTACAGGCGTGAGCCACTGTGCCCAGCCTGATAGGATGCTTTTTAATCATGAGGTGAATAATTGGTAATCTTACTGTAATTTAAAAACATTATATGAAATGGCTTTTGTGACAATCTAGTTTTCTACTGTATTAATTCCTTCCCAGATCCTTCATCTCCAATCCTCACTTCCAAAATATTCCTTTAATAAGCTCTATCAGCAGAAAATAATTTTGGCTCATTTAGAAGTAAATTTAAATCACATTTAAAAGCATTGTCTATTAGTAGGTGTGTGCATCTACTGTAAGTTGTTTTAGAAGTAGGGGAAATATAAATAATAGCAAATCAAGTGCTTTATGCACATGAATTATTTAATCCTCATACAAACATGATTAGAACTTTACATATACATAATGAAACAGGCAGAGAGAGGCTGAGTAGCTTGCTCAAGGTCACACAGCTAACAAATAATGGAGCTACTGTTCCAGAGCCCTAACTCTGGGTCACTGTTTCTTCAACAGCAATTCATCAAAATGAGGTATGTGATCTACTAAAAATAAGATGTCCACGCGACAGGCACTGAACAGCTGCTTATTCACTCTTCCTACAAATATTTATTAAGTGCCTGTTCTACAAGGCATTGTGATATTACCTGTGTAGGACACCTGCCTTTAAAGAGCTTAGTCTTATTAAAATGTACGGTATTATCTCAAGAATGGCTGACACTACTTGGAATGTGCTTCCCCTGGTCCAGCACACACTGGAAACGTTGCTAATGGACCACGATGATCTCTCCTGCTTCCTAGACATGGCCTCATTTCTCTTCACAAAATGACGTTCTAAGTCAGCACTGGCTAATAGAAATTTCTGTGATGATGGAAATGTTCAGTGTCTGGGCATTGAGCACTTGGAATGTGGCTAGTGTGGAGAAACGAATTTCTAACTTGAACTTAAATAGCAGCATGTGGTGAATGGTTAACATATTGGACAGTGCAGTTCTAGGCAGCCACTACTAATTGATCAGAGTTGGTTCCTAGGATAAAACCCACTTTTCTTCCCAGAGGACTAATCAGATGTCACAGCTAGCTACAGCCTTGCATTGAGGTACCTCATCTGCCTTAAGTCAGTCTCTCCCTCTCTCTCTCTTCCATTCATGGCAACCACAGGGAAGGTGAGTTTCTTGGCAGTCATTTGGATCATTTTTCCTGCTGATCTTTACATTGAACCTGAATTTAATTTTAAGCTGACTGCACATTCTTTCACTTTTGTTATTTAAAACGTTAAGACATGCAGATTATTACAATTATTACACTCAGTTCTGTGATAGAAGGAGTGTGTGCTAGTGTACCTAACAGAAAACCTGAAAATCAGGTAATGTGGTCATAGAATTCTCCTAGAGAGAAAGATACCTAATCTAAATAATTCCTCTTCAATTGAGATTAAAAACAAACCTGAGATGGAAAGAGAGTGTGATTTGCCTGAGGATGCAAGGCTAGTTAGGGTCAAACTGAGTCTGAGGCATCCCTAAGCCTAGCTTTCTCTCACCTCACCATGCAGCCTCTAGTCCCATCACTACAGCAATCGAAGTGTTCAACTCTTGGGCAACATCCAGATTGAAGGTAACACTTACACAGAGCTGTATCTGCAGGTTCGTAAGCATAGAGACGATTTGAATATCTTCCAGTGATATCGGCTCTAACTGTCAGAGATGGGTCTGCAAAGATAAACGAAGCAAAAGGGAATGGAATGGTTTGTTTTCAAAAAAAACCTCTATTTAATGCCACGGGGAGCTGCAGTTCACGTATTCATGTCCCGTGAAGGAATGAAGTGTGTCTGCACTCACAGGAGCTCTGATCCATCCACTCTACTACCCAGCCCCTGGCCGTTAGTAGCAAATGCAGGGCTGGAAACATCAACAGCTGTGCAGTGCTATTTGTGGAAAATGTTATGAACCCTTCTGTTCTATCTGTGGCAACCTGAAAACAGAATAATATATATTTAGGGGTGACATGGTGTTTAGTTTTTTGGTGAAAACATTAACATTCTGTACTGCAAAATTATTTTAAATTCTTGAAATGATTATGTTGTAGTTTACATGTTTCTAGATCATTGGAAACCCACATCCAATGCTAGTTTTCAAAACAGTTTTTTTTTTTTTAATTAATAGAGGAATACAAGTCCTTAACAGCAAAGTTCAAATAAACATATAGTACCTTCACTATGTTTTACTTTATTGTTAATTAACTGCATTTTTAAAAGTAGAGATTGGTCTTCTCTTATGTGTACATATATCCCTCTAAATTTAAATCCATCTTGCCATGTTTTATATTTAACTTGAAGTGATCTAATTAATGAGAAAAAGGGATATTTTAAAATTAAGATGCATCCGAAAGGGCAGCGTGAGGATACAGAGAGATCTGGAAACCTTGCCTTGAGAGACGTAATCGAAAGAACCTAGGACACGTGCCCTGAAAACGAGACAAGGAGGACATGTGAGAACCATCTGCATGTTTGCAAAGTCTGTCGCTGGTACTGGAGTGGGCAATCTGTCATTTCAGAATGTTGGACTAAGGCCAGACACATAAATTACAAGAAACAGATGCACATTTATTCACCAGATTTGAGACCGACCATACTTCTGTTTGGTGCAGAGGATACAAAGACACGGTCCAATCTTTGTAAGAAATTAACCTAAGAAGGGCCTTTTAAATACCCAACTAGCAGCTCACAACCCTGGCTGCACATTGGAATCATCTGGAGCACTGTAAGCACTACGGATGCCTGCGTCCCACCCCCAGAGATTCTGACTTCATTGGTTTGAGGTGTGGCCTGGACAACTTGATCGTTAAAATCCTCCAGCTGATTCAAACACGTAGTCAGCGTGGCTGCTGCGGAGCTAGAAGAGCAAGCTGCCTTGGAGCTGGTTCTTAGGACTGAAGGAATTGAATGTGGGTTAAGATGCCCTTCCACAGGGATGCTGTAAAAAGAATTCCTGTACAAGGTATGACCGGACAATCTATAAATTCCCTTTCACTGTTAGGATGCCAAATGTTCTAAATTCTAACAAAACTAAACCTATAAAATTAATGCTTTAGTTCAGCCTTCCTTTTTTCTGTCTCTCGTTTTTCTTTGCCCTGCTTTATACATTCAGTGTAAACTTTAATGAACTACACAGGTGAATCATATGATTAGCTTGCGTTCTTGTAAGTGATAGATTTCATTATGGATTGTCCTTAAATCAGTATGACTTTGAACAAAGCCAAACTCAGTACAATCATCGAATAATTCAGCACATATTGATGGAGAGCCTACTGCAGGGTCATGTTGGGAATAGCATGGTGAGCAGAAATAGGTACAGTCCCTGCCATAGGGGCTTATAGTCCATGGTGGGATTTATTACATAACCACCCCCAAAATGCAAAATTATACCTGAGGAAAGTATGACTAAAAAGAGAGACATGGTGCCACAAGAGCATGTAGTAGGGATTTGACCGGGTCAATGAATGATGATGACTGGGGAGTTAATGATGTGAAATTGGGGGACAGAGAAGGAAGTGGAAAAAGCACATGAAAAAAGTACCAGTGGCAGGAAGGAGCATGTGGCTCCTTTCATTTCTTTTTCCCACTTCATATTCCTTTTTTTTTTTTTGAGATGGAGTCTCCCTCTGTCACGCAGGCTGGATTGCAGTGGTGCTATCTCGGCTCACTGCAACCTCCACCACCCGGGTTCAAGCAATTCTCGTGCCTCAGCCTCCCAGGTAGCTGGAATTACAGGCTCCTGCAACCACGCCTGGCTAATTTTTTTGTATTTTTAGTAGAGATGGGGTTTCACCATGTTGGCCAGGCTGGTTTCAAACTCCTGACCTCAAGTGATGTGCCGGCTTCAGCCTCCCAAAGTGCTAGGATTACAGGCGCGAGCCACCCAGCCTTATTCCTAACTTTCTTAAAAATAATAATAAAAAATGTCGGATAGAAAAATCTAATACACAAAGTGAAAGTTTGCTGGGTTAAAAAATAAATATTTGCAGGCCTCTTGTATTCAGGAAATGTATCAATATGTTTAAATTGCGAATAGGGTGCTTTGTTATCAGATGTATCATAGCAGAAGATGAAAAGTTACAATTAGCACGTGAGAAAAGAAAGTGTAGTGTGGAAATAGGTAAAAGCTCACATTTTCTAAAGAAAATATGTTGTGGAACTTAAAGGAATGTCATACTCCTTGCTAGAGCTTAGTGATGACATGGGCCATGGCAAAGTGGCAAGGGACAGTGGGGAGGAGAGAAGGAAGATGGCAGCACTAGTATGAGCTTCCGAGTTATCTCATTGTCACTTCCACTTACCAACAAACATAATCCTGGGGACATACTGGCCATCAGGAGAAAGGTGTTTGTCAGTTGTTTCATACTAAGATAAAAAGAAAAACGTCTTTTAGTTTACTTTTCCTTTTCAGTCATTTTCAAACTTGTTAATACAAGAATCCGTCCATTTCTGGCCAGGCATCTTACAATATCATAAGGTACCTCTCTTCCACAAAGAGTTTATTGTGTAGATGAGGAGACAAGTTGCAAGCATGAAATAATAAATAAGATAGAGCAGAACATGAGATAAAGTGCTGAATGGATGTGATACAGAGCAAAAAAATTAAGGGAGAATTTGGAAGGAGTTATTGTGTTTGGGGAAGACATTTTGGATGAAATAAGAGGTTATTAAGGAAAAAAGCAGATGTAATTTCTAGAGAAATTACAGAGACAAATACAGGATTTTCTTGAGTATTCATTTATCCATTTACCAATTTTTATTTAGAACTGTATTTAGCAAGGCACAGTGCTAATCTTTAATGAATGCACACTCTATTGAGAGATACAGGTAGGAAAATGAATATTGAGGACTCAGTGGGTGAAATGTTATGGTGTAGGATATGCAGATTTGGTGGTTGCCTTGGGGAAGACATTTAGCCCAGAATGCAGATTCCACCCCGACTAGGACTTTCTGAAGTGGATAAGGAGGAATCTTTAAAAATGAACAGGAGTCAGTTATGTGGAAAAGAAAGACACTTCATGCAGGAGGAAGAGTATGGAGAGGACAGGCGGAGCATTTTCTTCTATGGCCAAGTGCTGGGGAAGGACTGAGTTAGGGGAATGCATGAGGACAGTGGCGAGAAAAGGTGCCTAGAGCTGCTTCAGGGGCCAGCTTAGGAATGACTTTTCACACCTGCCATGGTGTTTTCCTTTGTTCAGAAATAGTTAAGAACCACTGGAGGTATGTTAGAAGAGACACTGTGACCCCAGTTTGGTCTGTAAAGCAACTACTCTGACAGCCATGTGGGATTAGACAGGGTTTATCTTGTAGACTGGGAGCCATTTAGCAGTATTACAGTAAGCTAGGGAAAGTGAAAGAGGCTTACTAAAATAGTGGTCCTGAGTTTATAGAGAAGTGACTAATAGCAGGAATACATGGAATTTAGAAGCACAGGGCTTACTGAATGCTGTAGGTGAGTAGGAGAGTCCAATCTAGCACAGTACCACTATCAGTAAAGTAGGGAATAGAGAAAGAAGAGCTATTGGAAAAGCGCAAACCAAGATGATTAATGTGCAGTGAGGAACATTCTGAGTTTAAGGTGATAATAAGATATCTGGAATATGGTTGGATAGACAAGTTGGAAGTTGTTTCATGTTTGGGTAAGATGTAGGAATTATTAGTGTGTCAGAATTGATTAAAGGCAGTTGTAGATGAAGTTGTTCACTGAATACAAAATATGGAAAGAGAAAAGGATCAAGTAGAGATTCATCATGTCACTCACATTAAGGAGTGGGAAGAGGAACCCATGGAAGAGAGGCAAGGAAGAACTACTGGTGTGAAGTGCTCTTTCAGGAAGCCAACCTGTGAAGAGGAAGGGCAGCGGGGCTCAAAAGGACATATGACTAGGTAGAGTCATTTTTTGTTGGCTTGCTTTTAGAGGGAAAACGAAATGTTTGTATACAGTAAAAAGAACTTGCCGAGACAGAAAGCTTGAGCACCATGAGGGGTGGTGATGGTGAAGTAAGGTGGGAATGCATAAAGCTAAAGCACGAGAAGCATGATTAGAGTTGGAAAGCCAGAGAGCCGTCTCTTCCTGAGAGGTGACCAGGATCAAGAATGGGTGTAGAGAAGCCAGGACTATAGAGGGATGGGCACAGCAAGTGACAAAAACCTTCTAGCAACAGAAAAATTCTGACTACAGGATAGAATTTTCAGACAAACTGAGATGATTAATTACTAAATAAAAACAGACATGCCAAATGGATTGTTAACAAAATGAAATATCTTTTTTTCTCTCTAATCTATGAGATGGGATATTTGGAAGCAATCCCAGTTAATGCGGTATGACTAAGATGTATAGGAAAAATGAATCATCTATTTCAAGTAATGAGCCATAGAGAAATGTTAGTAATGATGAAAAGGAAACTTACAACCAGATTGAGGAGGACAAACTCCTCTGCCAATTTCTGGATTTCTTTATTTTCAGCAAACACTTTCTTTAAAGCTATAATATAAAGAAAAATCATTAAGCATCCATCTTAGCATTGGTTAAAAGCTTTGTTCTATTTTAAGTTAAATTGCATTTTATTTATTTATTGAATTGCATTTTAAATACAATATTCTACTTTGGCCTTTTAGCAAATGATTAGTGAAGTAATATCTATGGCATTGACTACCTCTGCTTTTTATTCACTCATTCATCCATTCATTCATCCATTTATTTTTTCTCCAGCTCATATTTATTGAATGGCTGCCATGTATTAAGCACTGTGTTATGCGCTAGGGATAGTGCAGTAAAAAAAAAAAAAAAAAAAAAAAAAAAAAAAGCATGTGTTTTTTTCATAGAGCTCAAATACTTGTGTGGGAGATAAACCATAAACAAAGAAATAAGTAGATGATAATTTCAGGTAGAGATACATACTTTGAAGAAAAATAAAGCAAAGGGTTTAAAAACTGTGAGCGGTCCAGGCAGATCTTCCTGAGGGGCTAACATTGAAGTGAGGGAGTGATCCATTTTGGGCTAGGCCACTGGGCAGCGGAACTGCAAAGCAATAGCTGTGAGGTGGGAATGAGCTCAGATTTGGGAGGAACAGCATGAAGGCCAGGCTGGACAGAGTGAAGAAAGCAAGAGGAGAGTGGTAGGAGGGGAGAGATAGCCATTGGTCTGATCCTGTCAGCCTCATAGCTTGTGGTCAGGAATCCGGATTTAATTCTGTGATAAGAAGCCACTTGAGCACGTGAGTGATAGGATCTGATTTACGTCTACCAGCCTCACTCTGGCTTCTGTGTGGACTTGGCTGTAGGGTGGCCAGTTAGGTGACTGTAATGGTAGTCTAGACAAGATCTGATCTTGGCTTGGACCAGGGCAGTAGCATGGAGGCCATAGGAAGTGGTTGGATTTGGGTCTAGTGCAAAATGAAAGTGTAGAGCCCCTTGTTGAAGAATTACTAAGGCTTTGAAGACAATGACAGCAGAGTTTAAACCAAGTGTGGGAACCTTCTAAGCTCGGGGCCCTGTGAGATGGCACAGGCTTCATGCCTGTGGATCTGGGGCTGGTTTAAGGATATATTTTGAAGATAAAGCCAGTATTTCCTGGTGTATTGAATGTGGACTGTAAGAGAAATCAAGAAGTTGAAGATGAATCCTAAAGCTAGTTTTTCAAAATATGTACCAATGGTTATCACAAAACGTGGAGATATTTGAAGTCACTTTTAGATATATTTTTACTATAGGAAATATTCTTTTTTTTAAATGCAACTGTGGTTCTAAAGATACAAACATGTGTGATCTGAACCCTGGCCCTAAGGCTAAAAGCCTGTAAAGGAAATCATATTTAGAAGAACAAATTACCTTGACTGTGTGGGCATTCATCCAAGTGATGAATAATCATCAAGGGTTTGTTGCTTTAAAAGACAAAGAGAGATTAGACAAATTTTATTGAGTAAGATTTCACATATATCTAGATGTCACTAGGTGGTGCTCTTGAGAGCTTTGAGGGACCTCTGAGTAACCCTGATCTTTACCTTGTCTTGGATTTGTATAAAGCTTCTTCATATGTCTGAGTCCAGATGAGTTGGTCACCCCAACCTAGAATGAAATGAATCAGTATATTTGAAGCTTTTCTAAATTCAGACCCAAAGCTGTTGCAAAGCAATGGTAAAGACTGGGATAATAGACCTGATACTAAAGAAGAAGAAAAACCCCTGGAGAAAGTAGAAATAATTATAAACAATGATATATCTAGAGGGAACACAGCCCAAAATAACCTGGCACCAGGTTAGCACCAGGTTTAAGCACCAAGAGAGAGGAAATCTTTTCCAATTAAGTAGCAGTTGGAAGCCAACAAGAAGCTGACTCCTACCTCTGGAGAGGGTCTGGGGCAGCTTGGGTCGAGAGTCCTTTGTGTCCTTTTTAGCTCCAGGTTTGACTGTGGTATCTCTGGCCAGAGTGTAGGAGAGGGCCACAAGGAGCAAGAATGCTGACACTGAAATTTTCTCCATGGCAACTCTAGTATGGAAAACCAACCAAAATCAGTAAACAAAAATGAACTAGCAGTCTTCAGGGTCTGCAAGTTGCCCCACAACGGTGGAATATACCAGAAACAGGCTCTGCTGAGACTGAACATATGAGATTGGAGTAAACAGCTCTGTTCCATGGGATTTTCCTAAGAATACAGGTGGTCTTTGACTTACAATCGAGTAATGTTCCAATAAACCCACTGTTAGCTGAAAATATTGTAAGTCAAAATGCATTCAGAGTAGTCTCTCCTTTCCCAGAGTTTTACTTTCTGAGGTTTCAGCTATCCACGGTCAACTGCATCCAAAATAGGTGAGCACAGTGCAATAAGATATTTTGAGAGAGAGAGCAAATTCACCTAACATTTGTTATAAGATACTGTTGTAATTGTTCTGTTTTATTATTAGCTCTTGTTAATCTCTTATTGTGCTTAATTTATAATTTCAACTTTATCATAGGTATGTATAGGAAAAAACATAGCATATGTAGTGTTTGGTACTAATCTGTGGTTTCAGGCATCCCCTGAGGGTTATGGACCATAACCCCCACAGATAATGGGGGAACTACTGTAATACACCTAACCTAATGATCACCACAGCTGAACCTACCTTAAATGTACTCAGAACACTCACATCAGCTTGCGGTTGGGAAACGACATCCAACACAAAGCCCATTTTATAGTAAAGTGTTGAATATCTCAAGGAATTTTTATGAATACTGTATTGGAAGTAAAAACCAGAATGGTTATATGGATACTTGAAATACAGTTTCTACTGAATGTGTATTGCTTTTGCACCATCATAAAGTCAAAAAATTAAGTCAAACTACTGTAAGTTGGGACTGTCTGTATATAGTATGGATAGCTTGATCCACATAGATACAGACAAAAAGATAAAGATCTCTATAGCTATAGAGTTATCTATATAGATATACATCTATATAGAAATAATATAGTTATATTTTAAGAAAATAGATGTATGTACTCTAGTAGCTAAGGAAATTTACATTTACTTTTTTTGGAGACAAGGTGTCACTGTGTTGCCCAGGCTGGAGTGCAGTGGCACAATCTTGGCTCACTGCAACCTCCACCTTCTGGGTTCAAGTGATCCTCCCTCCTCAGCCTCCCAAGGAGCTAGGACTACAGGCAGGTGCCCCCATACTTGGCTATGTTTTTGTATTTTTTAGTAGAGATGGCGTTTTGTCATGTTGCCCAGGCTGGTCTCAAATTCCTGACTTCAAGTGATCCTCCTGCCTTGGCCTCCCAAAGTGCTGGGATTACAGGAGTGAGCCACCACACCTAGCCGATATCTTAGTTAAATTACTTTTTCTTTCTAGTATTCCACAGTTGATTCCCAGGAAAAGCTAAAGCCTATGAACAGGAAAATAAATGACAAGATAAGTTTAATGAGTGAGGAGGAGGAGAGGGAGCAAAGTGAGTTCCTCTAGCAAGTCAGTAAGGTTGTCCACCGAGCTGTAACATGGAAGGCTGGAGATTTGGGATTCTGATAAAACCAAACACTGAAAGTGCTAAAAAGGAAATATGAAACCACAGCACCTAACTCTAGTATTGGTGAATGGTTCTGAATGAAGTCAAATAAACTCTGCAATGAATGACTATTGTTAAGCGGGAAGTTTTTCATAATCTAATATCTTGAGTGGAAACCTTTGCTAAGCATTAGCTGATTTTTTTTTAACGGTGTTGCTAAGTTACCAGATCGAAATGTCATTTTGTATTTAACTGACCAATTATTAACTAATTCATAGTACATAAGCACAAAATGTCTTACTCAGAAAAGATGTAAGCAAAAATCAGGGGTATACTTTGTTCATTTTCTATACCCATAAAGATGTGGAAATGCCAGTAACTTTTGTCTTCTAGAGTTTTGCAAAAACAACCTAAGTGTACACTGTAAGTCAACAATTCTCAGCCTTCTTTGTATAAAGACTTCTTTTTAATGTTAAAAAAATCAAGAACTTTTACATGAGAATAATTATACTTTTAGAATACTGATTGGTTCAGAAACATAATGGCAAATAACTTCTTTGAATCTACCAACAAACATTTGATTTTGTCTTTTATTTATAACAGCATCTATGTATATTCTAAAAAATAGTAAATTGATGGTAAAGCATTTTTATTTACTTAGCCCATTTACAGTTCTTGTTTTACAAGTAGCTATTAGGACCTTGCAATATCTCCAAAGATTACAGATTGGAACTATTGATATATTGCTTGTGTTTTACGGCAGGATGACTCAAGGAAGGCTAATATAACTCCTGCTGTACAAACATCCTGCTTCGAGGTGACTTTCCGAGATTCACTCCACTGGGTTTTTGTAATATGAATAGATTCTGCTCTGCAAATTTCCTGCATAAACCACCTCAAAACACAATTCCAACTATGGAAAATATTGATAATTTGGAGACACACAGACACACACACATAGGAACACACACACACACACACACACACTATGTGAAGCCAGCACTTTTTACTCGTCACCATATCCCTGTCTTCTCATCTTTAGCAAAGAATGAACTTGCAAGACATTTTAGTGTCCGTGTTTGTAAATGCTTCAGGAAAGCAACCAGCCCTCTCCTTTAACAGCCTATCCCATGAATTTAAAGATTGCAGAGGCAACAAGAATGTCTTTGCACCAAAAAGAGAAAGAAAATGTTTTCTGATTTGCAATAATATATTCCAAGCGGACAATCCGGGCTGAGGTGTCATAGTGGAGATGCCTACGGGGCTTTGCTTTAGCCTGTGGGAAAGAAAGCTTTAGATGGTGACAGACGAAAATCCCTGGACCCTGTCCCAGGCTTGAAAAATCCTAGGATTCACCTACTCTTGGAAATTTTGTTTCCCAAAGGAGAAAGCCTTTCTCTGAACTAACTCAGGAACGTCACACTGTGCCAGCTCTAGCCAAAGAAAGGCCCCAGTAAGCCTTTGGTGGAAATTCCATATTTCCCTTCCAAATTCTACTTCATTGCCCTTGGAAACTTTCAGTTCTCTGTTGCTTGATTGCCTACAACTTTATATAGCAATCAGAGGCCAAAATTCACTCCAGCAAGTGCCCATCTAAAGCTGCTGTCAGGAGCCTTACCTGGATCTCCTCACCCACCTGTCTTGTGTGAGCCGGCGGCTAGGATGCGGTCCAAGCTTCTGAGTGTGCCAGCACAGCTGAGTCTCTATTTATGCACCAGGGCACACCTCAATCCCACCCACTAGTGCTGCATTTACTTGTTGCTAACTCAGAAACGAACCTTCTTTTTCCCAAGTGATTATCTTCCCTGGGTTAAAGAGTTCCTTGTTTTTAAAAATAACATTGTAAAAGTAGGCTTTTCAGTATACATGCTTTTAACTATTTGTGAAGTGTATTGTTAAGAGGTTTTGAAACGATGGGCAGAGTGCCAAATCCAGGTAGACTTTGAATGAAGACATTTGATTTGCCTGAAGGCTGATTTGTCTTTATGTGATTGGACGGAGTTTGTAGTTTGTAGATTTTTTTTTTTTTTCTGCCCCGTGGGCAGATTGCCTTTATTTACTTGAAAACACACAAGAGATGATTCACAATTCTGATCCTCACAGTCACATAACCTGCCATACTCCATTATGATAAAAAATTATTTTCTACAATACTTCCCCACTCCTGTCAAAAAAATGCACCCTAACTTCTGCAGGTATGAAAAAAATACAAATCAAGTAATCCATGTAATATTTCAAAACTGAGGAAGTATTGGAAAAAAAACAGCCTAATACTGTGAGCTTGTAATAACTACCTTGCCATTGAATATATGCAGCAACTTCCCTCCCAGAGTTCAAAGGTATTTCACAGATAATTTCTTACTTAAAGGCAAACTTTCCTGCTACGCAAGCAGGAAGCCATTTACTCCATTTTTTCAGACCTAAAAACTAAGATCTGCAACTAATTTTTTTTTCCACTCAAGATTATTTAATTACTCCCTGAAGATTTTATTATTTTTTTATTTTTTTATTTTTTTATTTTTTTTGAGACGGAGTCTCGCTCTGTCGCCCGGACTGGAGTGCAGTGGCCGGATCTCAGCTCACTGCAAGCTCTGCCTCCCGGGTTTATGCCATTCTCCTGCCTCAGCCTCCGGAGTAGCTGGGACTACAGGCGCCCGCCACCTCGCCCGGCTAGTTTTTGTATTTTTAGTAGAGACGGGGTTTCACCGTGTTAGCCAGGATGGTCTCGATCTCCTGACCTCGTGATCCGCCCGTCTCGGCCTCCCAAAGTGCTGGGATTACAGGCTTGAGCCACCGCGCCCGGCCTTCCCTGAAGATTTTAAAACTGGAATTTAAATTTTCTGTCAGAAAATGTTAATCCTGTATTTTGTTCATGAAGTTGCGTGCAGTCTTTAAAATCTCAGAATGGAGAAAATTTTAACAACAGAAAGTTAATGAATGGGATGCAAGCTCTATATAAATGACTTTTTAAAATGAGTTAAGGTCATAATATTTCAAAAACATTTGCAAGTATGTATATTTTTCCAATAAATCCTTGAATTCTGTGAGCAAAATTTTTATTCTCCAAATACTGAATTTCCTTTCAATTCTAAATGAATTTACAGAAATAATTTCTTCAGGAGTTTGAAAACGATGATTTGAGCAAAATTCTTAAAACTAGCAGGTCCTTATATAGACCCTTGGAATGTTCAGTTCCATTCCCTCATTTTACAGATGAATAAATGAATAGCAAAAAATTCACAACTTTTTGAAGGTCTCACAACTAGTTTAGGGCAGAGTTGGGACCAAACTCCATCAGCCCCTTATCCCCTGAAAGTAACAAGTAGATGGGATTTGGAGTCACGAGATTCCCATCTGAGTCCTGCATCCTGGTGCGTGCTCATAGAAGGATCTGAGATCCCATTTAACATCCCCAAAACTTCAGCTTCTCCATCTATAATATGGGGATAATATTAATGTATGGAACCATTTTGAATATTAAATGACTTAAGGAATATTAAATGTTTTGAATATTAGATGACTTAAGGAATATTAAATGTTTTGAATATTAAATGACTTAAGGAATATTAAATGTTTTGAATATTAAATGACTTAGGGAATATGAAATGTTTTGAATATTAAATGACTTCAGGAATATGAAATGTTTTGAATATTAAATGACTTCAGGAATATTAGATGTTTTGAATGTTAAATGACTTCAGGGATATTAAATGTTTTGAATATTAAATGACCAGGAGTATTAAATGTTTTGAATATTAAATGACTTCAGGAATATTAAATGACTTCAGGAATATTAAATGTTTTGAATATTAAATGACTTTTCCCTGTGTTGCCACATGGTTTTTCCCTCTGTACCTGTCTGTGTCATTTTTTTCTTTTTCTTTTCTTTTTTTTTTTTTTGAGACGGAGTCTGGTTCTGTCGCCTGGGCTGGAGTACAGTGGCCGGATCTCAGCTCACTGCAAGCTCCGCCTCCCGGGTTTACGCCATTCTCCTGCCTCAGCCTCCCGAGGAGCTGGGACTACAGGCGCCCGCCACCTCGCCCGGCTAGTTTTTTGTATTTTTTAGTAGAGACGGGGTTTCACCGTGTTAGCCAGGATGGTCTCTATCTCCTGACCTCGTGATCCGTCCGTCTCGGCCTCCCAAAGTGCTGGGATTACAAGCTTGAGCCACTGCGCCCGGCTTATTTTTTATTTTTCTTATAAGGACACCAGTCATATTGTATTTGGGTCCAGCTAATGACCTACTTTGACTTAATTACCTCCTTAAAGACCCTATTCTGAAGTTCTGGGGATTAAGACTTCGACATACGAGTTTTTGGGGGAACACAATCCAGCCCATAACATTTGATAAAAATAGCTAATGCATGCTGGCTTAATACCTAGGTGTTGGGTTGATCTGTGCAACAAACCACCGTGGCACACATTTACCGATGTAACAAACCTGCACATCCTACACATGTACTCTGGAACTTAAAGTCTCTGATTTGTTATAATTAATTATAGTGATATAATTATTCTATGCTCCTGTGCCTAATCTCATGTCAGGAAAAATCCAGAGTTTGTCATAGTGGCTGAGGGATGGCAAGGAGGAGGTAATTATTAGAACATATCCTACACATGCCATTGTGGCTGTGGAATCTTTGGCATATCTGTCTTGGTGTGAGGTAACTAGGGTTCTGTAGATGGTACATATAGTATGCTTTGAGACAAGCAAAGGAGGGATTTTTCTTTTATGCTATTAAACTTCATCACTTTTAACAGTGATGCCATGTGATCAGTCCTTCACGTTTGCCTGATATTGTAAAAATATGTTGCTATCAGGTAGATATTTTGGATAATACCTGAGTAGGACTTCCTGAAGTAGGATTTGATAATTTAATATACAGGTCTAATGTTTAGTAAGTAAAACTAAGCTTGGTATCAGGGACCCTGACAATGGTTGTAATTAAGTGGATATTATACCTTTGTGTTTTAAACATTTATGTCATTATAAGTTTAGAGGCATTTGTTCAAGCATATTTTATTTTATTTTTTAATTCAACTTTAATTTAGGGGGTACATGTGCAGGTTTGTTACATGGGTATATTGCGTGATGCTAAGGTTTGGGGTATGTGATCCTGTCACCCAGGTAGTGAGCATAGCACCCAATAGGTGGTTTTTCAGCCCTTTCTTCCTTCTTTCCCTCTACCCTTTTGGGGTCCTCAGTGTCTATTGTTCCCATCTTTGTGCCCATGTGTACCTAATGTTTAACTACTACTAAGGGAGAACATGTGGTATTTGGTTTTCCATTTCTGCATCAATTTGATTAGGATAATGACCTCCAGCTGCATCCATATTCAAGCATATTTTAAAGTGGATTATATCCTATTTTTGAGTTAAATCAGGAGACTTATAACTGGTAATTATTGTGTGTCTAGTATGCCTGAGTAGTTGACTCTTGTGTCTCATTTATTCACTCATTCATTTATTTTCTTCACCAAGTATCATCAGTTCTGTTTATGTAGCAAATATTGTGCCAGGCATTAAAAATATAAAAATGAAAAAGTGATGGTCAGTTATTGAAGTAGCCAGACAATCATACATAGATAATTGCAACTTGGAGTGATGGGCAATGCTATGGGGAAAACACATAGCAGTTTACAACACTGTTGCTGCTCTAAGGTTTCTTACGATCTGATTGAAGAATTAAGATGGAACAACACTAAAAATCAGCCATTCACATGAGAATGGCATGCAACAAGAAACAAGTAAGTGGGATAGACATCAGGTGTGATTATTTTTTCAGAGACAGTAGAGATGGTGACCTACTAGAGTGCTCAACTTGATGGCAGAAAGCAAGATTTCCAAATAGAGACAGTGATATAAAATTTGCAAAATATATTTGTGGGATATTTAAGGACCAGCCTAGCTGAAGTGAGAGCCATCTGGGTAGCTCATAGACAATAGGGTTGGAGAGATGCTTTGGGGCTATTAGCCTGGGCCTTTAATGCCATTCTGAGTTTAGACTTTACCATCAAGAGGAAGAATGTGAGGGTTAAGAGGGCAAGTTGTAGATTCAGATTGGTTCAAGTTTGAATCAAGTTTCCTGACTATTACATACTTTACTAATCCTGGCAACTTACTTAACTTCTCTGTGCTTCAGTCGTATCACTTGTAGGTCTTCCTACCCCCACTTTTTTACTATATAGGATCTGTGAAAGATTACGTAAGATTATATATATACACACACACATAGTGCTTAGAATGGTACATAGCACATAATAAGCACTCAAAAATATAAGTTATTAATACAGAATGTATTACTTCTCTGTATTATGATCATTTAGGTCTCAGTCTATGACAGCAGAATCTTTGTTTGATTACCCTTTGATTATAGCCTATCACAAGGTTTAAACTTTTAACACATATTTATTGGAAAAATTAATTTGTCATTAGAACAATCTCACCAGACTTCATTATTTTCTTTTTTTTTTTTTTTTTTTTACTTTTTTTTTTTTTTTTTTTTTTTTTTGAGACGGAGTCTTGCTCTGTCGCCCAGGCTGGAGTGCAGTGGCCGGATCTCAGCTCACTGCAAGCTCCGCCTCCCGGGTTTATGCCATTCTCCTGCCTCAGCCTCCCGAGTAGCTGGGACTACAGGCGCCCACCACTTCGCCCAGCTAGTTTTTTTTTTGTATTTTTAGTAGAGACGGGGTTTCACCGTGTTAGCCAGGATGGTCTCGATCTCCTGACCTCGTGATCCGCCCGTCTCGGCCTCCCAAAGTGCTGGGATTACAGGCTTGAGCCACCGCGCCCGGCCCAGACTTCATTATTTTCTTATAAAAAAGTGAAAAGGCCCAGGTGAGTGGACATAATTAGCCCAAAGCCGCAAAGCTGAAGAGCAGAGAGGAGACCTAAAATTTTCTGTAATTGCTGGTAATTAATCCAGTATTTCTTTCAGTCCATCAGGCTGCCTTCTGATGTCAGGAAATAAAGAGATAAGCCTGTAGGTGCATATAATTCCACATTACACTGAATTATTATGAGCTTTATGCAGAGGGAAGTGCAAATGACTTCTTGTACTCAAAGGATTTGCCTCAAAGAAGACTTGTCAAAAACATATCTAACTGCTGACCAAGTTGCTGAATAAATTCTCCCTAAACTCTAGCTTAGAGAAATAGACACATAAAAATACATGTTTTGACAGAGGAAAACTTGGTTACCATTTGAATTTATTTTAATTTCTGAATTGGGCTTTTGTGCACAGAAATAATGGTTTATAGTTTCTGGAGTTTTAATTGCTATTCCGTAATGAAATTGTTAACAATAGTTCAAACTGTACTTATATGCCTGATTCTCCTAAACTTTCTAAATGCCCAACAGAGCAGATTTGCAAACATAATTGCCAAAACCTTTCTAAGCATTTTAGCAACTCTTATAAATATTATGCATAAAAATTACTGAATAATAATCAAGTTCTAATAGTTATTTTAATCTTGCTTCACAAATAATTATTTTGTACTTTTAAAATTAAAATCCAGATTATAAGCACAAGACTCATATTTGCATTGTTAAAATATAAACTTCTTTTATATATTACAAACACTGAAATGACAAACACATAAAGTTTATTGCAATATTTTCAAAACTTAAAAGTCTTAGTACTATAGAGTATTGAGGGTTAGGTTTGAGTAAGCTTATCAGCTTTATTCTTTGTATTCTTTCCTGAGACTACTGATGGAGGAGCAGATTTACTACTTGGGTGGATGAGGGTTCCCTGGGTCTAAAGTTTGGGACCATGATATGGGTCAAAGGCTGAGAACCAGTCATTGATATGTTAAACTTAATGTCGTGCAATTAGATGTGTTTCTTGCAGGAAAGTATAGAGCAAAAGGCCCAGCATACAACTTTGGTAATAATTGTCCATTTAGAAGTGAGGAAAAGAAATACTTGCAAAGCACGAAAAGTAGAAAGTATGAGGACAGGCAAGACAGTGCCATAACCCTGGATCCAAGTCAAGTAGGAACTACAAATCTCAAGGCAACAACTGGTGCCAAATGCAGCAAGACTTCTAACTAGACACTAGGAGAATACACTGATTGATTGTATAAAAATCAGTGGCCTTAAATGAAAATTCATGAAGTGTGCTTGGGTTGAAATAATGAAAAGCTAAGTGCTCTGGTGCAGTAGTGTATTACCTTTTGGGGTTATGAATGAGGTGATTATACTTCTCAATTTGACCAGGGGAGCCTCAGTTTAAGCCGGTTGCTGGGTATAATAAATGAGAACGTCTTCTTTCATTCTCAAAAGCATCATGATTTGGACAATAAGTTACATGATCTAGATGATGAAATCTATTGAATTTATCTGCAGATGAGATACACGTATATATGCATATGCATAATTGTACAATTACTTCAGAGGGTTCACTTATATACTGAATCCAATCCTAGGATCTCTTTGAGAGATTTATAAGCCCTCAAACATTTGCTCTTGTGTTCAAGTTTCTATGCTTAGCCTGCAGGTAAAAACCTGCAGGTTAAAAACTTTTGCTCTTGTGTTCAAGTTTCTATGCTTAGCCATTCTCAAGGAGCCCAACGGCTCACAGCTTGAGATCTGGCATGTAACTCTCCACACGTGTTTTACAGCATAATCTAATATTTCTTCCTGGTGAGCAGAAATTTTATACCCTGTACTAAGCTGGAAGGCATACTAGTCTCACAGCCATTCAAATATCTTGTTTTCCCTGAATAAAGTCCCACAGCCTGAAATCCTTTTAGATCATGGTGGAGGTGTGCTTTGTAGAGAAGGAGGAATGAAAAGTAATTTAAAATGTAATAACACCCAAAGTTATTAGTGATTTCCCCACGAACTCTAATCTTTTAGAAGATGGGTATTTATAAAGCAGGCATTAAGATCTTTCTTTTAGAATTTACAGTGAATAATCTCAGTGAATACTTCGAATTTTCCATCGAAGTGATAAGCTGCTGATGAGGTTCAATAGGCTACAAACAGAGTGCATTAAAAACAAATTGGATTCAGCAACTACTTTCACCATACATGAAAGGGAGAATTTGTACAGATTAAGGCAACGTGTCCTTAGCAGTTCGAGTCTGTCCCTAGAGTCAACACTGTTAGATGACAAATACACTCCTTCGGGTGGAGCACTGAATAAACAGAGATGCTGTCAGAAGGTGTCATTCTTCCTTAAGCATGGAAGACTTTAAAAAAAAAAAGTCTAATTCTACCTTGTAAAACAGCTTTACATTGACTGAGTTCCATGAAATTTCTTCTGATTCTTTTGTTTTTAACCTTATTCCTTCAAAAAGCTATTATATAGTTATTATCCAATGTAAACAGTTATCTTGTGGTCATGACTAGATCTAGAGTTTTCTATCTCATTATCTAGTCATCAGTACACTGAAAAGGCAGGTGTTTCATAAAGAACATTAGTAAATAAAAACCAACATATTACGGAAATAATAAGTATTACATATCAATATTAACTTGGTAAATATAACATGTGGTATACTATATCGTGTAATATAATACTTCAGTTTATGAAGTTTTCTCTAACAGGCAAAACCCCCCAAATTTTAATATTTTAAATCCACAACAGAATACACACTTTATTATTAAATAGGCTCAAAAGAAAATATAATTATGCTTATATTTTTCTCATCTTTCAAATAGTAATAAGTAACTTAATTGAATATATTTCTAGGAAGGCCAAACGATTTTTTCTGTTATCTACGATTCCAAATTTGCCTCTAGTGAGTGGGCTTGTGCTTGTTTTTTATACCAATTGATTTTCTTGTATTATTTCTCCAAATGAAAGAATTGGTTTCAAAGGTCAGAGTTTGGGTAACCTTGGGCTTTCAAAAAAACCTGCCATATTGTTACTTAAAGATGCAGACTCACTTATTGCTTTCACAAATTGTTTTGGGATGCTTTACCCTGCTTTTTATGTTTTATCCTTCATGTTAAATACCAATGAGAGAATAACACGTACTATGTTCTCAATATTCTTCTATTTGCAAGTGTTTTCCATATGACTCATTCTGTAATAACTTTTTTTCCTCATAGTCATCAGCAATAGGTCAGCCCAGAAAGTAAACAGAGAAGAAACTCGTCACATTTACTTTCTTCCTGATTTCTTTAAGTCCTCGTCATCATTTCAAGACTAAGCTTTGCTATATTCACTGCATTCCATTTTTGTTTTTCTAATCTGTGATTTTAGGGAAAGATCACACTTGTTCATTATTTATGGGCCTTTAGACTCTGTATAATGGGGGAAAATTGGTTTCAATTCAGTGAATATTTATGATGTAACTTTATATGTGTCTCTTAATTACAGTCAAACTAGTTTTCTATTATTCCCAGTTTATGTTGGCTTGCCGAATGAAAGGATCTCTTAGTCCAAGCAATTCAACCAACTAATTAGTATAAATGGTAAATTATTTGATGAACTTGGCGAATTTTCTGAGGCTGTCAATATGGTTTGAGAGATATCCGAATGTATCCAAGGCATGAAATGTAGATATTCTATAAGGAGATTTCCATATGAAATGATTAAGATCACTTTGTTTAAAAAACCAGAATTAGCACTGAGACAATTTTTTGTTTTTTAAGCACCAAACTATTGATAGGAAAGTAACTTAAAAAAATTTCAAATGAATATATGGACATTTTGTTTGTGACTTAAAAATTGGTCTCATTAGATTCATTTTTACTGGCGTGGCTCAGGCTGATTTTATACTGCTCTTAAATGAAAGTCTTTTTTCTCAGGGTACTTTCAAATTACTTTTATGTGACATGTCCAAAGTGTATCATTTACAGTTCAGATTAGTTTGGAAAACTGAGATTAAGGACTTCCTGAAGACAGAGAAAGGAAATGAAGCAGAAAAGCTGTGAAAATTGTGATAAAAATTTCTGAAAGCACACCTTCGTATATGTCTTAAATTGTTATTAATATCTATAGCTATGATTTCTGACATTTTATTATGGTACTCGTTTATTAACCATGATACTCTCAAAATATAATTGGTCACTTACATTCTATATTTTCATTATTATTTGCAGTGAATTGGTTGCCATAGTTACTTCACTTTCAGCACTATTTGTCAACTTTTTAACATAAGGTTTTTCTGCATAATTTTGCCTATTAGGTCATTTAGATAATTTAGTGTCACTGGATGGTAGAAAAGTTGATTAAAGGACAAGAAATGATTGCTTTGAGATTACTAAGATATGAATTTGGAAGACATTTTTCTATAAAATGACTTTTATGTGTAGAAATGAAATTTATATTTTTGTGGGTTATAAGTGTTACTTTTACAACTATTTTGAACAGTATACACGACTCAATTTTGGCAAAACTGCCTTCCTTTGTTGACTAACTACATGTTCTGGGCCAGAGTAAACCAGAGACCATGTATAAAGTAATATAATATTTATTCTGGCATATGTGATCCAAGAGAAATTAAACTTTAAAAACTAATCTCCAAAGCACATTCTACCAGAAACAATAGTACATCCTGTGGCATCTTGTCACCTGAAAACACCACAGGTTTCAGGGGAGCTAAAGATTGAGACTAGCACACAATTTTTTTTTTTTTACATGACAGTTTTTACATGGGAATTTTGCACACATTTATTCTGAGGTTCAGAGTTTGTGGCCATTTTCACTTTTGTAAGGCACTCTGGAGGAACATTTCAGGTTAGGCAATAACCCAACACAAATGTATTAAGCTCAGAAGAAGGAAGTTACCAATGCAAAAGTAGTGCCCAGGGGGCCAGTTTATGGTAGTAGCTAATTGCCAGAATTCTAGGGTGCTGGATACACACAAAGAGTTTTATATTTTATTTCCAACCACAGTTCAGCATCAAAGATATGACCACAGAAATGCATTGTTTTGTCTGTCTTACCTAAAGTCAGAGAAAGAAGTAGTTCCAGAGTCATAAATGGGCTCAGTGCTTATTGCAAAAGGAGAATAAATAAGGTAGTGCTTCCTCCACCTCACAAGACCTGGAAGACCCCTCGATTCTCTGTACACTCTTGGCACCTGTCCCAGCAGCTAAACTGGCTATCCTCAAAGCTTCCTTTGCAAGGATACCTGTGTATTCAGTAGGCAAAGTGCTATGTTATGACCGAAAAAATAAAAAATAAAAAAAAGTGTTGGGAGGCCGAGGCCAGCGGATCACAAGGTCAGGAGTTTGACAACAGCCTGGCCAATATGGTGAAATCCCGTCTCTACTAAAAATACAAAAATTAGCCGGGTGTGGTGGTGGGCGCCTATAGTCCCAGCTACTCGGGAGGCTGAGGCAGAAGAATCGCTTGAACCTGGGAGGCTTTTGTCCTTCCAGAGGTTACAGTGAGCCAAGATCATGTCACTGCACTCCAGTCTGGGCAACAGAGGGAGACTCCATCTCAAAAAAAAAAAATTGGAGAGAAGTATTGTGCCATTTCATTGCTAGAATTGGGGCAGAGTGCTATCTTTTTGACATCTGGGGAAGGTTTCCCCTTTATAGAATGCAAATGAAATTACTTCAAGTCCTCTTATACAGTATCCGAATGATATTCCACTTTCACCACCCCAAGGTGTTGACCTGATACACTCTCAACATGTTTTGGTGGTTTTATTTTTCATTTATAGACATTTTATTGGGTTCTTTCTCAGTGTACCTGTTTATTTTTATAGCCTTCTACCTTTATTGTTTCTTTTCTTTTAAACTTTTCTTTAATAAGTGTAAACATATTTAAAGTGGAAGTACTAGAGAAACCTATTTGTTTTGCTCATTGACTCTCCCTTGAGGGGATGTTTTTCTTGGAATGGTCCATTTTTTTTTTTTTTTTTTTTAAATTTGTGAACTCCTCTTCCTTGTGGATTATTTTTCTGTTGGAATCTGGTGTGCTGGGTTGTAGACAGGTTTCCATGGAGCCTTTTCGAGTTTGCGTCTGGCAGGTGCCTGAATAGTATCTCTGGTCCACAGCCATTTTTATGTTAATTAGTTTCCTTAAAAGATTTCAGCACAATGAGGATAGCATAAACTTCATTTCCAAACCCACACTTAGGACAGACTTAGAATTTTGCTTTTTCACAAGAGCATGTTTTGGTTTATTTTGAATTTCTCTACCAGGTCTCTGAAAAAGACAAGTTTCTCTTCTGGGTTTCTTGGTCATTAGGTGATATTTCCTAGCTCTTTTTCCCCAGGGTCCCTAGTTTCAGCAGAGCTCACAGCTTTAGCTCCCTTCCTTGTACCCAAATCACTTTTTCTGAACCCACTTGACATTTCCGAATGTTCTCTGCAACTGCCAGTTGGAGGGGACTAGGGATAAAAGAAATCCTGTCTCCTGGAATATCCAGGTCTGAATTGATTTGTGTTAATGTGAGCTCTCATGATTTTTTTTTTTTTTTTTCACCGAGTATCTGCTCCCTGGACAAGAGGATCCAGGGGGACAGCTTAGAGAGTGTTGTCTAAGGCATGATTATTGCTATGGCAACACAGGAGTGGCTTTATTGAAAGTTTTGGTGGAGCCAGCACCAGGCTTTATTCATATTGATTGGTGAGAGGGAGATTGAAGAAGGGAAGTAGGTGAGGTGGGCAAGCAGGGGCCAGCCTGGGCCAAGTCAGATGGTGACTATAAAGGTGGTGAGCAGCAGATGGGTGCCCAGAGAGAGGCCTGGTTTAGGGTGGGTGCTTGTAGAAGTGGAAGAAGGCCTCTATTTCCTGCTTTTATGTATTTGTCCTTGGAATGAGAAATGATAGCATTCAGGATATGTGTGCCCTAGTGTAAACATCTAAGAAAGTAATCTCATGGGATAGAGGGTAAGTCGGCAGATTTCCCAGGATGTGCCATCTTTATTCTAAGAAAACTCAGTGTTTAATACTAAGCATGTTTTTAATATATCTAATATACTATCCAGGGGTGTGTGTGTCTGTGTCTGCATATTTGTATGTATGTGTATATGTGTGTATATATGTGTTGTGTATGTATATGTACATATATGTATGTGTCTGTGTGCATATAACCAGGTAGTATCTTTGGTGTTGATGACTGATTAGTAATGGTGAAGGAAACTTCATCCAACCAAAAGGTAATTGTGACATGTCCACTATTTCCAGGCCCTTTTTTAGGCACAGAAGATTCAGCAGCAAATAAAACAGCAAGATTCTTGGCCTCCTGGAATTTACATTCTTGCACAGAGAGGCACACAATAAACAAAATAAGTTAGTGAAACACCTAGTGTATTAGATAGAACTAACAAGGATGGAGAAAAATAAAGCAAATAAGGAGGACACGGAGCGTTGGTAGAGGTGTTTGCAATTTTAAATGGAGGGAAGGGTGACAGCCAGGCAGAGGAGAAAGCAATGACAAAAGCCTGCGCTGGGGGTGGAGGAGGCCATTTGGTTGGAATCACATGAGCTGGGGCAGGCGGAGTAGAGGATGCAGCCAGAGAGACGCTAATTTTATTGTGCGGCAGACAGCCTGAAGGGCAATCTCTGTGGAACTGTGAACACTGGGCAAAAACTCTAGTATCTGCGTAAACTGATTCTTTGGATTAAAGGGTGATGCAGGATTATGGGTGGGTGTCGGAGAGGACACATTTTGTTCCCAGGGTCAGCCTCAGGAAAGGCAGAGTCCATGCAGCGTTTCTCTGAGGCCCGTCTTACCTACTTCAGCAGGCTCAGCTTGTCCTGACTCCCAGCACCATTCCTTCAGCATCCTGTGCTCAGCTGTGATGCTTCCAAAGTCACTGACAAACTCGTCCCTGAACAGCCAGGACCTGGCTGACACTGATTTAAGGTCGCCACTCACTTTGCCTCTTTAAGATGCTTGAAGATGAACGTTCTTTAAGACTCAAAGATAATTTAATTTGATTCTTTGCACGCAGAAAGTTACTTTTGTACTTAACTGTGTGTGTGTGGCATTGTATTAGGTACCTCAGGGAGATACAAAGAGGAGTGAGACATGATACCTGCTCCCAGGGTACTTGATGCATAAGACAGGGATGGGGAGGAAAGAGACTTTCACAACCAACCATGAAGTTCTGCTAATGATAGCACTTCAGAAACGGTTAACAACCAGCGTAGAAGATATTTTTTGGGACGGAGAACTTGTAATTTTTAAAACGTAAGGATGCCAGCAACTGCAAAAGCTGGTCTTGTGTTTCCCTGTGATCTCAGCCCCCTATTTTAGCCTGGACAATCTGCAGCACTGTTGGGTGGTGTGAGGCAGTGGGAAGAGCCTGGGCCGGTGGGACTGTTCCCGGGGTTTGATCCTGCCTGCTAGCTGAGGGACCTTAGGAAGTTTCTTGATCTCTCTGTAGCTCAGTTTTCTCATGGGCAAATGAGGAAGAAAATAGTAGCTACTGCACAGGGTGTTTCAGAAGAACAAGCGAGTTAACATCTGTCAGGTACTAAGAATAGTGCTTGGAACACAATAAGGCCTCTGCAAATGTTATATATTATCCCAAGCAGCAAACCCACTTCTTCCTCTTTTCTAGCCACCAATCCTCACTAGTTACTTTATCTTGATTAATAATTGATGCTTGCATAAACAAATAACACAACTTTTTCTTCCATTAGGAGCAATCTGGAGACTTTCAAGAGATAAATATATGGAGAGATCCTATAAACCCTGGGGGAAAAAAGTTCTTAAATTTCAAAATTGTTCAGTGTTACAGTAGTTTCTGGATAGGTGAGCTTCTAGAATTAAACATTAACGAATGTTACTTAGCAGTATTTCAATATAATTTTCTTTATAGCAAGTGTTTTAGTAAATAGAAAATAATTAAAAGCATGAATATATGTATATATAAATTACAAATAACTTCTGTGCTTTCCAGTTATTTGTAAATTAAAACTTAGAAATTTTTATCTCACCTGCATCTGTACAGAATTTTTAAAGGGTGTTTCGAAGGTCTTAGAATCTGTAATTCATGACAAACAAGGAAGCTAAAAATGTTTGATTTGTTCAGAAGCTATTGTAGGTTTGTCTAGTCACATTTCACATCTGTAATCTGAGAATTTACTAAGCTACTTGCTTATGAATAAGCTGACTCACAGCACACCCAATTCATGCTTGAGTTTGTAAAAAAAGAAAGTCTTTTGTAGTGGCATAGCTGCTACCAAATAGAACTTGACTCACAGTTTTTCTAAAGGAACATGTGATTGAGGGAGGACAAAATATGAAAAGTAGTTGGCCAAAAATTGGGGAAATACATGATCTATGAGAAGAGAGAGAGAGAGAAGAGTGCGCGCATGCGCGTGTGTGTGTTCAAAGCATAGTATTTGAACATCAAGGGCGCCTTAAGGTATTTTTACAGAATCTCTGAAGGATCCTGTGGAGGAAGAGAAAAACTAGGCAGTCCCAAATCTCATTTAGAACAACTCTCACTTTTTGTTTTACACAGTGGACTTCTGAGGGAAAACTTCTTTTGAACAAATTTTTTTAGAAGCAAAACATTTGAAAGTCCCTGTTACAGACCAAACTCTTCACTACTAATGTATTTTGCCCATCCTGAAAGGGCCAGTACCTTGCATGATGCCTCGCACAAAAGGAATTCAACAAACATGCATTCAGTGAATAAAGAGAATAGAAAAATGCACCCCATCCATTTGGTTGCTGCATAGAATATGTTTAGGGGAAAAGTAGGAACCAAGATTTCAAACGAGGCAGCCGCAGCTGAAGCATGGAAAGACATGGATTGCCGCAGTAGGGGTTTTACACTTGAGTTGGTCAGTAGTGGGAAGTACTTGTTAAATAAGCAGGGGCGGGCACGGTGGCTCACACCTGTAATCCTGTACTTTGGGAGGCCGAGGCGGGCGGATCACGAGGTCAGGAGATCAAGACCATCCTGGCTAACATGGTGAAACCCTGTCTCTACTAAAAATACAAAAAATGAGCTGGGCGTGGTGGCGGGCGCCTATATACCCAGCTACTTGGGAGGCTGAGGCAGGAGAATGGTGTGAACCCGGGAGGCGGAGCTTGCAGTGAGCCAAGAAAGCGCCACTGCACTCCAGCCTGTGTGACAGAGTGAGACTCTGTCTCAAAAAATAAATAAATTAATTAATTAATTAAATTAAATTAAGTAAGCAGAAAGAAATTAGCCTGAGGCTGTCTTCATACTTCGAGTTTCTACATAACAAACTGCAACCTTAGTATGTAAACAAACCAAAACCTAATTTAGGAGTATGTTTTTTGTAACAAATAGCTAGGTTTTAGCCAGTCACAGGTGGCCAACTCATCATACCATGTCCAAATAAGGTAAGTGCCTCATCACACTGTACCCCAATAAGGCAGACACCTAGCTGTAGCCAGTCAGGTGATTTCTCTACTTTCCTTTCATGCTCAGCCTATAGAAGCTTGCTGCTCCCTATGGTGAGCAGAGCTCTCTGAACCTCTTCTGGTCCTGAGTATTACCCAATTCCTAAATTGTTCTTCACTCAAACTCTATTAAATTTAATTTGCCTAAAGTTTTTAACATACCTTTTTTTAATTTTTAAAGTTTTCAAATTTTTAGATAAAAATGTGTTGAGATGTAATTCCCATACAATTTACCCATTCCAAGTGAATAATAAGATGTTTTTATTATACTCACATGTACATGCAAGCAACATCACAGTAAATTTTAGAATATTGTTATCACCTCAGAAAGAAACCTTGTTTCTTTTAGCTGTTCTCTCCTATTTCCCTATCCCCTTCCTCCAGACCTAAGCAACCAGTAGCCTACTTTGTCTCTATATTTTCCTATACTGGACATTTCATATAAATAGTCATATGTAGACTTAGAACAATATCTTTAAGGTTCTTTTACTTAGCATAGCATCTTCAAGGTTCTTCATGTTGTAGCATAACTCAGTACTTCATTCCTTTTTATGACTATTATAATAATTAAAAAAATTTAGATGCTGACTTTAAAAAAATTCAACTTTTATTTTATAAACAGGGGATACATGTGTGGATTTGTTATATGGGAATATTGTGTGATGCTGAGGTTGGGGATACAGATCCTGGCACTCAGTGAGTATGCACAGTACCAATAGGTAGGTTTTCAGCCCATGCCCTCCTCCCATCCCCTCCTCCCTCCCTCCCCATTCTTGTAGTCCACAGCATCTATTATTCCCATCTTTATGTCAGTGTGTGCTCAATGTTTAAAGAATATTTAAGTGAGAGCCTGTGGTATTTAGTTTTCTGTTCCTTAGTTAATTAGCTTAGGATGATGGCCTCCAACTGCATCCATATTGCTGCAAAGGACATGATTTTATTCTTTTTTAATGGCTGTGTAGTATTCCATGGTGTATATGTACTACATTTTCTTTATCCATTCTACCATCGATGGGCACTTGGGTCGATTCCATGGCTTTGCTATTATGAATAGCGCAGCAATGAACATACAAGTGAATGTTCCTTTTTGGCAGAAGGATTTATTTTCCTTTGGGTATATACCCAGTAATGAGATTGCTGTGTGGAATGGTAGCCCTGTTTTAAGTTTTCTGAGAAATCTCAAGATTGCTCTGCACAGTGGTTGGACTAATTTGCATTTCCACTAGCAGTATATAAGAGTTCACATTTCTTTGCAGCCTCACCAGCATATGTTGTTTCTTGACTTTTTAATAAGAGCCATTCTGATTGGCATGAGATGTTTCTATTTGTGGTTTTGATTTGCATTTCTCTGATGATTAATGATGCTGAGCATTTTTTCATGTTTGTTG
The DNA here is from genome assembly GCF_002776525.5 of Piliocolobus tephrosceles. NCBI lineage: Eukaryota > Metazoa > Chordata > Mammalia > Primates > Cercopithecidae > Piliocolobus > Piliocolobus tephrosceles. The sequence goes on along the minus strand of NC_045441.1, from coordinate 64,132,095 downwards.
GCCACTTATATATCTTCTTTTGAGAAGTGTCTGTTCACTTCCTTTGCCTATTTTTTAATGAGATTATTATTTTTTTGCTTGCCAATTTGCTTAAGTTCCCTGTAAATTCTGGATATCAGGCCTTTGTTGGATGCATAGTTGGTGAATGTCTTCTTTCATTCCGTATATTGTCTCTTTAGTCTGTTGATAGATTCTTTTGCTGTGCAGAAGCTCTTTAGTGTAATTAGGTCCTACTTATCTATTTTTGTTTTTGATGCAATTGCATTTGGGTATGTAGCCAAAAATTCTTTGATCAGTCATTAGCTAAGAGAAAAAAAAATTATTTGTCAAGGTTAATGTCAAAAAGAATATTTCCTAGGTTGTCTTCTAAGGTTTTTATAGTTTAAAGTGTTACCTTTACATTTTTGTTTGATTTTGAGATAATTTTTATATATGGCGAAAGGTAGGGGTCCAGCTTCAGTCTTTCGTGTATGGCTAACCAACATACTAATGCTTCTCAAGGAGGCTCATATGATTCAGGTTTGGCTTTTAATTAAAAGTAATTTATGTTGTTTTGAATAGGGAGAAAAAGTGGTATAGAAGACTATTTGGAATTTTAGATGATACTTTAGACGAAACTGGGTCATGCCAGTGGGAATAAATGTGAGGAACAGAGGAAGTAGAAGAGATTGAATTGGCTACTGATTTGGTGTAAAAATGGGAGATATATTTTACTTCGAGATTTTTTCTTTCTTCTTTCTTTCCCTCCCTCCCTCTTTTCTTTCTTTCTCTTTTCCTTTCCTTTTCCCTCCCCTCCCCTTCCCTTTTCTTTCCTTCTTTCTTTCCCTCCTCCCCACTCCCTCCTCCCCTGCTGCAGCCTCCTTCTCCTCCTTCTCCCCCTCCCCCTCCCCTCCCCCTTCCCCTTCCCCTTCCTCCTTCTCCCCCTCCCC
>NC_045441.1:63971294-64130766 GCF_002776525.5 Piliocolobus tephrosceles | reverse complement strand
CCCCCTTCCTCCTCCTCCTTCCTCCTTCTCCCCATTCCCCTTCCCCCTCCTCCTCCTCTGTTTCTTCTGCTTCTTCTGCTGCTTCTGCTTCTTCTTCTTCATCTTTACAGTTGAGGAAAAAAAAAAAAAACTTCAAGATTTTTAACCTAAAAGATTTCAGTGATGAGGTGAAAGAATAAACGTGGGATCGACTTATTGTATCTGAAGGGCAGTGGATGATGGAGAACGAAAACAGGCCATGAGAAATAGAAAGAAGCAGACTTTTGATTTAATGTTTGGAGCAAACAGTTTATTTTTAACTTCCCTAGTATTTATTCTCTGCCACTGAAAACTCGGACTCAGGAGTGAGGCCCCATGAGATACCTGGATTTTGGTAAATGAATTTCTGTGTTATTTCATTTAGGTCCCTTTGCCTAAGTTTCACCTGCTGTGGTCCTTCTGAAATAGGGCCTCATCCTTATTCTTCCAGAACCTTCCTAAAACTAGCATTCAGTAACTGGAACTCCGCTATCTGCTCTCAGAATTCCCTTATGCCGTCTGTTGGGATATCTAAATGTTGCCTGCTTTTGGGTATTTCCATGCTCTGTTTTACTTGTTGGGGCTCCCTGGTGCTCCAAGTTGAATCTCTCCTCTGGAATTGTTTGTCTGCAATTGACTGCCACTTCTAGGTAATGTTTTCTGCTTGGTTGATTGAATTTTCTACGAAAATTAGCATCAGAGTCTGAACATTCAATGCTGCCTGGCTTTCGGAGGTCTCTTTCCAGGGTCCTTGCTCCCTCACTTTATGCCCCCTACACTGAATTGGATTGGATCATTCCTCAAAGGCACTAAGTGCTTTCCTGCCTCAGCTCTTTGTATAACTCATTGCTCTGTTCTAAAGGGTCATTCTACTTTCTTCTTAGAACAACTGGCTATTTTGGTTTGGTTTGGTTTTGGTACAGGGTCTCGTTTTGTCACCCAATCTGAAGTGCAGTGCCGTGGAGTGCAGTGGTGTGACCTTGGCTCACTGCAACCTCCGCACCCTGAGCTCAAGTGATCCTCCTACCTCAGCCTCCTGAGTAGCTGGGACTACAGGCGCGTGTCACCAAGCCTGGCTATGTTTTTGTATTTTTAGTAGAGATGGAATCTCGCCATGTTGCCTAGGCTACAGCTGGCTATTTTTGCCACCATTTCAGAAAAGCCTCCGTAGCCATTGTGTCTAAGAAAGTAGACTTCCCTTGCCATCGTCTATCCTTTTCCCCATTTCTTTCCTTCATGGATATTTCACAGATACTTTAATATCTGCAAGTATTTTTTTAATCTGTTCACCTGTGTCTTCATTGTTTCCCCCACTATATTGTACACTCTATATAACTGTTGCACTTCCAGCGCTAAGCATAATATGTGTTCCAAAAGTATTTGCTGACGGAATACATGTGCCCTTTTATATGATGTGAAAGTTGGTAATTGGGAGCAAAAGCCAGTTTTTAGGGCTTTGAGATGTGATTGGGTCGAGAATAATTTGTGGAAAACGAAATACCAATAACTCAAGAAATGGGTGGCAAGAGAAGATAATAGTTCGAGAGAGTAGCAGGGTGGATAAAGGTTTATTTTAGAGTAGATGCCATCTGAGCTTGTTAGAGATAACAACGAAAGGATTTCCAAGGACTGCAAGAATTGAAGAGACACAATGATTGAAGAAATGAAATGATCCATGGAGAAGCAGTGGAAAAACTTAGGAGGAAAGGCTTTCCTTGACAATCAGAAGGTAGAATATCTCTTCTTCAGCAGCAGATAAAAATTTGGAGGACAGCAGGAGGGAAGCTGATGGGGTTCGGTATGGTTGTTTTTCATCACCCATGTAGGCGGGGGGTAGTTTTGTCTACTTAAACAAGGTTGGGTATTGTAGAAGGAAAATACTTGAAACAGTAGCTGAGATCGGAGAGCCTGACTTCAGACAGCCAGGGTTTATGACCTTTCTTCAGAAAAATCAATTGCTTTTCAATTAGAGAAGTTATACAGTAGAGATTGTGGAGTTACCATTCACGTAGGGACTTTTCCATTTGTTTTCTTTTTTTATTTTGCAGTTTCATATTAGTGTGAGATAAACTGACAGCATTTTGTGGGTCATTTAGCAGATATTTGGGATAAGGGGAAAATGACATTAGAGAGAGAAAGGAGAGTTCCTGTTATGTTAAATAATATAGTAATTTTTTTTATTGCTTGACATGGGGTGCATATTCTAATTGAGAGTTTTTTTTTCCTGCTAGAATTAAATCTTCTTTGCAAGGTTAGTTATACTTAGGGGATAATTTTTTTTTAAAGCTAAAAGTGTTATTCAACTTGATGACTTCTCACTTGACTAAAAGAGTGAGAATAACATTGGTTGCTAAATTTGATAAATTGTGTATGCATTGGGGCCTCAGCCTCTCCATTCTAAAAAAGTGTATAGTAGTAATGAACTACATTGGGTTGCTAGGAAGAAAATAAACAATGATATTGTAAAGGGCTGGCTAAATATTAAATGCTATACAAATACCTTTGGTGCTGCTATCCAGGAAGGACTCATGACCTTTTAGATAAAGTTTATTAAATTTCCGAGGGAAGAACATGAATGAACAACAAAGTAGGCACTGCTATTGGCAATCAGTCCCCTGATATATTACTGATAAGCAAGACTGGTTTTCAGTTATACTTTCCTGTTGAGGAACTGCAAACACTTTAGTACATGATTTTACAAATAGTCTTAGTCTCATGAAGCAGGGGGCCATCTTTACAAAGAAAGGAATTGATCAGAGAATATGAGACTTGATAAGGATCAGCAAGATGGCAGATGAGAGGGGAAATTTACATTAACATCTGGTTCTGTAGGTAATGAGTCACATGCTGCATGATTCCAGCAGGCTTGCACCAAGAACAATTCCTGGTACCTAGTAGGTGTTCAATAAATGTTCATTGCTTCAGTGAATATTATTTTAAAAATGTCCCATTGTTTAATCGCCAGTCCGCTAATCAGCGTGAAATACATTCTGCTTTCCTCTGCAACAATAGATTTGTTCATGACTCAGGGTTTCATATGGGTTTTAGGATTAGGATGGTAATTTCGAGGTTATATCCCATCCCCCAAATAAATTAAGAAGTGATCTAAGTGGAGTGACAGTCAGTCTGTTTCCTGAGTGTTACATGTTACTGTTTGCAGCGTACTTTTATATTCATTTTCTCTGCCAACCCTACTAGGGTAGAAAACGTGAAGTCTCTACCCTGGTAGGGTAGTCTCTATTTAACTTTGCTTAACCAAGCATGAAGGGTAGGTAATAGTTCCATTTTTCTGAAGAGTAAACTGAAATTTCAAGAGATTATTTTCCTGCCTAACATGGTACCGTTAGTACTTTGCAGAAACAGGGCTAGAAATGAGATCGCCTAGTTCATAGCCCCATGTTTTTTTCTTTCCTAAAACAAGAAGCAAAACAAAACAAATGAATACATAAATAAAACTTCAGGATAAGTCCTTTAATAAAACTATAAATTACAGTAGCAAGAATCTGTGTTAAATAAGAATAAAATGCCTAGAAGTCTATTATTATTTTTATCGAGTATTGTATTAGCTAGAGTAATAGAAATAGCAAACACTATTGCCAGATACTCTCATAAGTGCTTAATTTAGTGCTCATAACAATTCTTTGATGTAAGTACAGCAAATATTGCTATCAAATCTATTTTATCATTGAGTTTGAGTAGCAAAATTGGAAAATGACAATATCATACTATCCAAATCAATTTGGTTCCTCATTTTAAGACAGCAAGTAGTAGGAGTTTAAATAGCAAGATATTTATTCCAATCCATTTAGTTCCTATATTTAGACAATGAGGATACTTACATTATTATATTTGCTTTATATAAGAGGAAACTGAGGCCAATGGAAGTGAAGTAACTTGCCAAAGGCCACACAGGGCTTCAATCCAGGCAGTCTAGCTCCGGAATAAGTTCTTATTTACTAGACTATTCTATCCTTTACCAGGTCCCCCAGTAATGTACCAGAAAGTTCAGGGCCTTAAGTTTTGAGGAGAAGGAAAAAAATAGTAAAAACAAGGGATTATTACAATATAGTCAGGAAATGAGAAGGGAGAATAGCTCTAATGATGTGGGTAGGTGAATTTGGACCAGATGACATTCACTTACCTATGGTTTTACTTCAAAACCTGGGAATCAACAGATGCATTTTCTCTAAAATATCTGCTGCTCAGAAACTCTATGTATTATAATGTTATTAGAAAAGTGATTAACCCAGCTGGGATCAGTATTAGCTACTTTACCTTCCTTCTAGGTGTGTGTCTGAAATTCCAGCTCTGGAGTACATGCTGAACAGGTTCTGCTTCATTCAGCAAGTTATACCAGAGAAAACAATTTATTAGTACTGTTTCCTAAGTGATACTTGCTGGGCAATATTTCCAAGAGATGTTCTCTAGAAAAATGGTTCTCTGGTCAAACAAGCTTGGAAATCACTATATAGTGAGGATCCCATGGAGGATTGCACATTGGCATATTAAAGGTTTTATGAAGTTTTGCAGGAAAGAAGTCATTTAACTTTGCTTAACCAAGCATTATTCAGCTTATTTAATAAAACATCTTTTAAGGAGCTTCATTGTTGTAATTATCTATTAACATTCATGGAACAAACTTCAAGAAATCTTGAATTAATGTAAAAAAAGTCTCATTAAAATAGATATTTTACAGACTCAGACCACAGCTTAGTTGACATGATAATGTACAGTCTATTCAGAGAAAAATACAGTACTTACAATCTTTAATGCTCCCATGTACACAGTTTCTTTTATGTACATTATATCATTTGACTCTTAAAACCACTACTTGAGAAAGTAGGGTAGATATTATTAAAGTTAATGTAAGAAAAAATGAGGCTGAAAAGGGTAGCATCACCAGCTACTCAGACGCTCAGAGATATGGTGGTTGATGACAAGACACTGCTTCACAAATGTACCAAACCACCTTATCTCTTGTGATCTTGCTTGGTTGGGGGGACTTGTGTTTAGAGTTGTATTTTTCATAATGGTTGCTGATTTATGTTGATCTAGCAACATCCTCTTTGGTGGTTCCCATTAACGGTCATTGGAAAACACCTTACATAACATCTGGCTGCAGTGGAAAGAGAAGTTTATGGTCATAGAAAGAAAGATACAAAAACAAATAATCTATGAGAAAAGATTGGTATGAATTTGTGTTCCAGAGAATTGAAACAACTAAAAAATACAGTATAAAAAGAATGATAAAGATTGGTTATTATGGAGTTGCGTTCACTTTCACAAAAATTACTGGACATTGAGTAATAGCCCACAAATGAATAAGAATTATAATTACAATGTTCTTCAAGCAAGTAGGTGTAGAGGTTTGTCTCTAAAATTTTTTTCAATAGAATTACAGAATTTTACATTTGAAAATGGTTTTAGAGGTCAGTTAATCCAGATCCTTTATTTTACAAATAAGGAAATAGGCCAAGATGAGTTAAGGGCTCTAACAAACACTTACTGCTTTAGTGCAAAACTAGACAAGATCCCAAATCATCTCACTCTTCAAGAAAAGGCTTCCTGGAAATTTGGGAGCAAGATGGCCAAATAGAAGCCTCCAGTGATTGTCCTCCCCACAGGAATACCAAACTGAACAACTATCCACACAAAAAAGCACTTTCATAACAACTAAAAATAAGATTAGTGATCACAGTGCTTGGTTTTTACATCATATCAAGAAGCACTGAAAGGGTAGAAGACAGCCTTGAATCACTGACATCACCTTTCCCCATTCCCTGACAGCAGCCATGTGGCACAGAGAATCGGTGTGCTTGTAGGGGAAGTGAGAATACAGTGATTATGGGACTTTGCGTTGGAACTCAGTGCCACCCTGTCACAGTGAAAAGCGACACAGGACAGAACTCTCTTGGCACCCACAGAAGGAGCATTCAGACCTGCCTGAGCCAGAGACAAATCATCCATCCTTGCAGTTAGAACCTGAGTTCTAGCAAGCCCTGCCGTCATGGAGTACATTGCTCTGGGGTCTTGAATAAACTTGAAAGGCAGTCTAGGCCATAAGGACTACAATTCCTGTGGAGGTGTGGACTTGGGTACATGTGACCTAGTGAGACACCAGCTAGGGTGGCCAAGGGAGTGCTTGCACCACCCCTCCCCCAGCTCCGGGCACTGCAGCTCATAGCTCCAGGAGAGACTCCTTCCTTCTGCTTTAGAAGAGGAGAGGGGAGAGTAAAGAGAACTTTGTCTTGCAACTTGGATATCTGTTCAGCCACAGTAGATAGGGCACCATAGTCCTGAGGCCCCCATTCCAAGCTCTAGCTCCTGGATGACATTTCTAAATACTCTGTGGGCCAGAAGGGAACCCACTGCTTTGAAAAGAAGGACCCAGGCCTGGGAGGATTCATCATCTGCTGACTAAAGAGCCCTTGGACCCTGAATATTCAGCAGTGATGGCCGGGAAATACTTGCTGTGGCCTTGGGTGAGACTCAGCGCCATGCTGGCCTCAGGTGTGACCCAGTATATTCCCAGCTGTGGTGGCTATGGGGAGGAACTCCTTCTACTTGAGAAAAGAAGAGGGAAGAATAAAGGGGACTTTGTGTTGCAGCATGAGTATCAGCCCAGCCACAATGGGATAGAGCAACAGGAGGGCTCCTGGAGTCCCCAGTTTCAGGTCTTGGCTCTTAGACAGCATTTCTGGACCTGTCCTGGGCAAGAGAGTAGCCCACTGCCTGAACGGACAGATTCAGGACTGGCAGCATTCACCATAAGCTGACTGAAGAGCCCTTGGGCCTTGAGTGAACGAACACTGGCAGTAGCCAGGCAGTACTCACGGTGGGCCTGGGGCACTGGGGACCATAGGAAGAGATTCTTCCACTTGAGGAAAGGGGAGGGAAGAGTGAGAAGAACTTTTTCTTGAGACTTGGGTGCCAGCTCAGTTGCAGTAGAATAGAGTACTAGATAGATCCCTAAGGTTCTCTACTGCAGGCCCTGGCTTCTGGATGGCACCTTTGGACCTGCCCAGGGCCAAAAGGAACTTTCTGCCCTGAAGGGAAGGACACAAGCCTGGCTGTATTTGCAACCTACTGATTATAGAGCCCTTGGGCCTTGGGTGAACATAGGTGATAGTCAGGTAGTGTTCACTCTGGGCCCAGTGCTGTACTGGCTTCAGGTCTGACCCAGAAAAGTTAGAGTGGTTGTGACCACAGGGGTGCTCTTTCAATACTCCTCCAGCTCCAGGTAGCTCATCACAGAGAGAGACTCCATTTTCTTGTGGGAAGTTAAGGAATGAGAGCAAGAGTCTGTGCCTGATAATCCAGGAAATTCTTCTGGATCTTACCCAAGACAACCAGTGTGGTACCTCTGAGTCTGCAAGAGCAACAGTGTTACTGGACTTGGGGTTTCCCCCAAAGCAGATATGGCTGTAGTGAAGAAAGACAAGATCACAACACCCAAGTCCCTTTGAATACCTAGAAAGCCTTCTTAAGAAGGACGGATACAAACAAGTCCAGACTGTGAAGACTACGATAAATACGTTACTCTTCAATGTCCAGATGCAAACATCCACCTGCATCAAGACCATCCAGGAAAACATGACCTCACCAAACAAATAAGACACCCAGTGACATAACCCAGAGATACAGAATTATATGACCTTTTAGATAGAGAATTCAAAATAGCAGTTTTGAGGAAGCTCAACAAAATCCAAGATAACATGGAGAAGAAAGTCAGAATTCCATCAGATAAATTTAACAAAAAGATTGAAATAGTATAAAGAATCAAACAAGTTCTGGAGCTGAAATATGCAATTGATATAATGAATAAGGCATCAGTCTCTTAATAAAGAATCTATCAAGGAGTAGAAAGAATTAGTGAGCTCAAAAACAGGCAATTTGAAAATACACCATCAGAGGAGACAAGAGAAAAAAGGAAAAACAATGAAGCATGCCTACAAGATGTAGAAAATAGCTCAGAAGAGCAAATCTAAGAGTTATTGGCCTTAAGGAGGAGGTAGAGAGAGAGAGAGAGAGAGAGAGAGAGAGAGAGAGAGATCAGAGTAGAAAGTTTATTCAAAGGGATAACAATAACTTTCCCAACCTAGAGAAAGATATCAATATCCAAGTACAAGAAGGTTATAGAACACTGTGCAGATTTAAGCCAAATAAGACTACCTCAGGATTAACAATAAAATATCCAAAAGCCAACGATAAAAAGGATCCTAAAACCAGCAAGACAAAGGAAACAAATACCGTACAAAGGAGCTTCAATAAGTCTGGCAACAGACTTCTCAGTATAAATTTTATAGATCAGGAGAGAGTGGCATGATGTATTTAGAGTGCTGAAGGGAAAAAAATGTATCCTAGAATAGTGTATCCAGTGAAAATGTCTTTCAAATATAAAGGAGAGATGCTTCCTCAGACAAACAAAAGCTGAGGGATTTCATCAACACTAGACTTGTCTTACAAGAAATGCTAAAAGTTCTTCAGTCTGAAAGAAAGAATGTTAGTGAGCAGTAAGAAATCATTTGAAGTTACAAAACTCACTGGTGCTAGTAAGTACACAGAAAAACAGAATATTTGTGTCAAAAAACAACATAGAGTGTAAACTATTCATATATTGAGTAGAAAGACTACAAGATGAACCTATACAAATAATAACTACAATAACTCTTCAAGACATAGTATAAAAAGATATAAGTAGAAACAACAAAAAGTTAAAAAGAAAAAGGATGAAGTTTAATAGTAGAATTTTTATTGGTTTTCTTTTTGCTTGTTGGTTTTTAAAAGGTAATTAGTGTTAAGTTGTTATCAGTTTAAAGTAATGATTTATAAGATATTATTTGCAAGCCTTATGGTAACTCAAATCAAAAAAACTACAACAGATACAAAACAAATAAAAAGAAATTAAAAAAATACCACCAGAGAAAATCACCTTAACTAAAAGTTAGATGCAAAGAAAGGGAAAAAGGAAAAGAAGATTAAAAAACAAACAAACAAAAAAACAGAAAACAAACAAAATGACAGGAGTTAGTCCTTACTTACCAATAATAACATTCTAAATGGACTAAACTCTCCAATCAAAGACATAGAGTGGCTGAAAGGATAAAGAAAAAAAAAACTCCAACAATCTGTTGCCTACAAGAAACACAATTCACCTACGAAGATACACATAGACTAAAAATAAAGGGATGGAAAAAGGTATCTATGCAAATGGAAACCAAAAAGAACAGAGTAGCTATACTTACATTAGGCAAAATAGATTTTGAGACAAAAACTATAAAAAGAGACAAAGAAGGTCATTATGTAATGATAAAGGGGTCAATTTAGCAAGAGGATATAACAATAGTAATATATACGCATCCAACACTGGAGCACCTAGATATGTAAAGCAAATATTATTAGAGCTAAAGAGAGAGATCACTCTCAATACAATAATAGCTAGAGACTCAATATTCCACTTTCAGCACTGGAAAGATCATCCAGAGAAAATCAACAAGGAAACATCAGACTTAATCTTTACTATAGAACAATGTATCTAATTGATATTTCTAGAACATTTCATCCAATGGCTACAAAATGCAAATTCTTCTCAGCACATGGATTATTGTCAAAGGTAGACTGTGTGTTAGTCACATCAAAACAAGGCTTAACAAATCCAAAAGAATTGATATTATATCAAGCATCTTCTCTGACCACAATGAAATAAAACTGGAAATTGACAACAAGAGGAACTTTGGAAATGATACAAACACGTGGAAATAAAATAATATGCTCTTGAATGACCAGTGGGTCAATGAAGATATTAAGAAGGAAATTAAAAAATTTCTTGACACAAATGTTAATGGAAACATATCAGAACCTATGGGATAGCAGTGAAAAAGGTACAGTGAAAAGTGAAAGCAGTACTAAAAGGAAAGTTTATAGCAATAAGTGTCTATTTCAAAAAAGTAGAAAAACTTCAGATAAGCAACCTAACAATGCATCTTCAAGAATTAGAAAAGCAAAAGCAAACCAAACTCAAAATTAGTAGAAGAAATAATAAAGATGAGAGCAGAAGTAAATGAAAATGAAATGAAAAAAACTCAAAAGATTAATGAAACAAAAAGTTGGGGTTTTTGAAAAGATAAAATTGACAAACCTTTTGCCCAACTAAGGAAAACAGAGAAAGCGCAGATGAACCAGAGATGAAAAAGGAGACATTACAATTGATACCACAGAAATTCAAAGGATCATTAGAGGCTACTATGAGCAACTATATGCCAATGAATTGGAAAACCTAGAAGAAATGGTTAAATTCCTAGACACATATAACCTCCCAAGATTGAACCATTAAGAAATTAAAACCTGAACAGACCAATAACAAGTAATGAGAGCAAAGTCATAATATAAAGTCTCCCAGTAAGGGAAAGCCCAGGACCCAATGGCTTCACTGCTGAATTTTATCAAACATTTAAAGAGAAACTAACCAATTAACCAATCTTAATTCTGAAAAACAGAGGAAGAAATAATTCCAAACTCATTTTTCTGAGGCCAGTATTACCCCGATAACCAAACAAAGACACGTCAGCAAAAGAAATGGACAGGCCAATATCTCCGATCAACATTGATACAAAAATCCTCAACAAAATATAAGCATACTGAATTCAACAACACATTAAAAAGATCATTCATCATGATCCAGTGGGCTTTATTCCAGGGATTTGAGAATAGTTCAACATATACAAATCAATCAATGTGTGATACATTATATCAACAGCATGAAGGACAAAAACCATATAATAATTTCAAATGATGTCAAAAAAGCATTTTATACGATCCAACATTCCTTAATGATAAAAACCTTAAAAAAAACTTGGCATAGAAGGTACATACCTCAACACAATAAAAGTCATATTCGACAGACCCACAGCTAGTATCATACTGAAAGGGGAAAACCTGAAAGCCCTTCCTCTAAGCTCTGGAACATGACAAGGATGCTCACTGATATGTTAGCACTGTTATTCAACATAGTACTGGAAGCCCTAGCTAGAGCAATCAGACAGGATAAAGAAAGGGAATCCAAAAAGGAAAGGGAGAAGTCAAGTTATCTTTGTTTGCAGCTATTATCTTATATTTGAAAAAACCTAAAGACTCCACCAAAAAACTATTAGAACTGAAGAACATTTTTGGTAAACTTGCAGGATACTAAAATCAACATGCAAAAATTAGTATTATTTATCTCTCTCCCTTTTTTTTTGAGACAGGATCTCACTCTGTTGCCCAGGCTGGACTTCAATGGCATGATCTTGGCTCACTGCAACCTCCGCCTCCCAGGCTCAAGTGATCCTCCCACCTCAGCCTCCCAGGTAGCTGGGACTACCAATGTGCACTGCTGTGCCTGGCTGATTGTGTGTGTGTGTGTGTGTGTGTGTGTGTGTGTGTTTTGTAGAGACAGGGTTTCATCATGCTGCCCAGGCTGGTCTCGAACTCCTGAGCTCGAGCAATCCACCTGCCTCAGCCTCCCAAAGTGCTGGGATTACAGACGTGAGCCACTTATGGTAACCTCAAGTCAAAAGAACTACAACAAATACAAAACAAATAAAAACCAAGGAATTAAAAAAAAAAAAAAAAGAACCACCAGAGAAAATCACCTTAACTAAAAGTAAGACGCAAAAAAAGGGGAAAAGGAAAAGAAGATAAAAAAATAACCAGAAAACAAACAAAATGACAGGAGTTAGTCCTTATTTACCAATAATAAAATTGTAAATGGACTAAACTCTCCAATCAAAAGGCACAGAGTGACTGAAAGGATGAAGAAAAAAAAAATCTGCGCCTAAACCAGCAGCATTTCTACATACTAATAGTGAACACTCTGAAAAAGAAATCAGAAAATTTATTCCATTGACAATAACTACAAATAAAATGCATAGGAGTAAATTTAGCCAAAGAAGTGAAAGATCTCTATAATAAAAATTATAAAACATTGATGTAAGAAATTGAAGAGGATATAAAGGAAATGGAAAGATACTCCATGTTCATTCACTGAAAGAATCAGTACTGTTAAAATGTTCATACTACCCAGAGCCATCTATAGATTCAATGCAATCTCTATCAAAATACCAATGATTTTTTCACAGAAATAGAACAAACAATCATAAAATGTATATGGAACCACAAAAGACCAGAAGAGCCGAAGCTATCCTGAGCAAAGAGAACAAAACCGGAGGGACCACATTACCTGACAAACCTGCACGTTGTGCACATGTACTCTAGAACTTAAAGTATATTTTAAAAAATAATAAAATAAAGTCCTTAAAAGTTAAAAAAAAAAAAAAACGGGCAAAAGATCTGGATAGACATTTCTCAAAAAAAGACTTACAAATGGCAAACAGGTATATGAAAAGGTGCTCAACGTCATTGATCATCAGAGAAATGCAAAACAAAACTACAATGAGATATTATCTCACCCAAGTTAAAATGGCTTTTTCCCCCGACAAAAGACAGGCAATAACAAATGCTGGCAGGGATGTGGGGAAAAGGGAACCCTCGTACACTGTTGGTGGAAAGGTAAATTAGCACAACCACTATAGAGAACAGTTTGGAGGTTCCTCAGATAACTAAAAATAGAGCTGCCATATGATCTACCAATCCCATTGCTAGGTATATAAATATATGCACCTACTATGCACGTACCCCATAAATATGTGTGCCTGTTATATACCCATAAAAATAAAAAAGCATGCTGCATGTTATAGTGAAAGACAGTAGGAGAATTCCCAGGGTCAGATACGATAGCTTTTGACATGCAAATATGTCTCCAGAACCTGAGTAAAAACCTGGCTACTGTACCAGAATCTGACTGTAAGACTTGTTCTTTCAATTGTCCTCTTACATCTAGGAACATTTAATTACCTGCTATCCTGAAATTTGCAGAATTCCCATACCTGATTATCTCTTGCCTTGAGTAGATTGTAATTTAACATCTTGTTCTCCTAATTCATCGTGGCTGAAAATATTTTTCTCTTGTTCTGTCTTCATTGAGTTTTCATAGATTCATTCCGCTCTCATGGTTTAAATACGTTGGGTTGTCTGTTGGCCTTGTGAATCTAATTCCTGTTAACAATGTTGCTCTCTCTTCAACTCAATTTCTTCTGGCATTTCCTCCTAATGAGAACACTGAAGTAATAAATTCTCTCAATAAAATTCTCTATACAGTCACGGTCTGAGTAAATGGAGCCAGACTACTTACTTAGGTAAGCCAGGTATAAGCATACCTTCTGGCCCAGACACTTGTAAACGAGATAATATCTGCCTTGCAGGGCTTGTTTTAAGAATTAATAACTTTTACAAGATGTCTGGTATGTAACAGGTACCCAATAAATGGAAGATACCAGTATTATTGTTAACATTAGGTGCAGGGGTATCTCTTTGAAAAGCATTCACATTAATGTACCAAAATGAAATATTTATATAATAAAAACTATCCTGTGTGTGTACGGGGAAGCTAGGAGAGAGGTACAATTCAGTGAAGTCTAATTGCCTTATCTCTTGTGATCTTGCTTGACCCAGGGTTATATTAATTCTTTGGCAAAACAGGCCCCTTGTTCCTCAGACAATCAGCCATAAGTATTATTTTCCTTAATATACTTTCTGATTATTATTGAGTATGAGACTGTAATGGCTATTAGTGGGGGATGCATTGAGTATTGACTCATGTTAAAAATCAGTATTCAGAATAGAGGGAGGTTGAAGCTAAGGTATGACTTACATTGGGGAAAGCACGGCTAAGCTATTAGCAATTTCTACCTAAACGTAAGAAGAATGAGACCTTTTTCCTGTCTTCCTAAAGGTTATGTGAACAGTTTTTAGAATTCCATTTTGACTGATCTATAGCATTTCTGAGTGTATCTCTTTGTTTAGATTTTCTAGTGGTTGCTCTAGATACTACATTCTCTCTATCTATAATCTTAATAGTTTACTGTCACTGACACTTTGCCAGTTTGAGTGAAGGGTAGAAACTTTACCTCCCTTTAAGTCTCTTTACCTTCTCCTTTTAAAGATAGAGTTGTCTTAAATATTTCCTGTATATATCTTGAGTATCACATAATATGATACTATAATTTTTGTTTTAGCCATCAAACATAATTTGGAAAATTCAAAAGAAGAAGGCAAACATATTGTACTTCCCTATATGCTTACTCTCTGTTGCTTTTTATTCCTGGTGTTCCAAAATTCAATTTTTAGCATTTGCATTCTGTTTTAAGAATTTTCTTTAGCCATTCTTTTTGAGTGTAGATGCTGTCAATAGATTCTCTTAAAGTTCATTAACTGGAGGAAGGCTTGACTCTCCAGATGCAGGATGCTAGGTTCACAGTTTTTTCTTAAAACGTTACAAAAATGTTGTCTCTGCTCCTGTCCTCCAGGGTTTCTGATGAGAAATCTGCTGTCTTTTCAATTATTTTCCCCTGTATGTCATACATTGTTTTTCTCCCTGCTTTTTAAGTCTTTATCTTTAGTTTTCAGAAATTTTATTATCATATCTTAAATTTCTGTAGGTTTCTCTATCTGGATTCTGTGGATTTCTGTCTTTTGTCAGACTAGGGATCTGTCAGTCAAATTATTTTTTTCAAATACTTTTTCAGTCCCAACATCTCTTTCTGTTCCTTCAAAGATGCCAATGACATGAATGTTAAAACTTTTGTTATAATCCCACAAGCTCCTGAGGCTGTGTTCATTTTATTTTTTCATCATATTCTCTATTGTTTAGATTTAGTGATTTTTTTCTTCTACTTCAATTTTGCCAATTCTTTCCTCTGTTTTCTTCATTTCTCTATTGAATTATTATTTTTTTTTAAATTTCAGTTGTACTTTTCCACTTCAAAATTTCCATTTGGTTTTTCTTTTTATTCATTCTTCTTCTAGTTCTTTGCTGAGACTTTCTAATTGTTAAATTTGCCTTAAGCATGTCTGTAATTGCTCACTGAGGCACCTTTATGATGGCTGCTTTAAAATCCTTGCCAGGTAATTCCAACATCTGTGTCATCTCCATGTTGACATTAGTTGGTTGGCTTTTCTCATTTAAGTTGAGATTTTCATGGTTCCTTGGTATGATGAATGTTTTTTGTTTTTGAATGTATTCTGGACATTAACTCTGAGAGTGGTGAAAGTCCTTGCTTCTCAGTTGGTCTTGACACCATCACCTGTGAGAGGTGGTGCCTCATTATCCCCAGTGGTGGTGGATATCCTGGCTTTCCACTTGGCCTTTGCTGACAAAAGTGGTAGTAAAGCCATAACTTTTCCAACAGTGTTTGGTTGGAGTTGAGTGGTTATTGTCCAGAAGTTTTTTGTCTTTCTGGGCTGTGCCTGTCTTGTTTCTTTGGTTAGAAAGAGCACGCCTTTATTGGAGCTTATTTTGTCTATGGCCGTTGGAACTTTCAGGTTACCAGCTTCATCTGTCTCGATTTTAGAATGTTTGAGGAAAAAGAAAAAAAACCCCAGGGAACTCACCACTGTGTTATTCCTCCAGTCCCAGGGTCTCTGGTTTGCCTTCTTCTCTGTCTCTGAGAATCTTCTTATGTCTGTTTTATTTATAATTCCTATGATTTTTAGCTGTACTTAGTGAGAAGAATAGAACTAAGTATATCCATTTTGTCTAAAACTCTAAAAGTTTTTCTCTGAGATTTTTATCCTTGTAAAGACTGAAACAACTCAGTTTAAGACTAAAGTTTAGAATTAGGGAGAAATAACACAAATAACTTGAATAACATTACTCCAAGCTATTGAATGCCAACTATATGCCAGAAATGTACAATTATTTATTTCTAATCCTTACAATAATATTATAAAGCAGTTACTACAATTCCAATTGTATAGATGAGGTAAATAAGTTCATAAAGATTAGTCATTTGTCCATGATTTCTCAATGACTACAAATTGAAACCAGGAATCAAACCCCTATCTGATTCTAAAGACTGAGCTTTTATTCATAAGTTAAAATATAAAGATGAGCCTACCCAGCAGGTTCACCTAGCCCACTGCCTAGAGAGAGCCAATTTATCAAGACAGGGGAATTGCAATAGAGAGTTTAATTGACACAGAGCTGGCTGGATGGGAGATCAGAATTTTATTGTTGCCCAAACCATTCTCCCCCAAAACTCAGGGATTGGGGTTTTTAAGGAAAATTTGGTGGATGGGGGGGTCAGAACATGGGGAGTGCTGATTGGTCAGGTCAGAGATGAAGTCACAGGGAGTCAAAACTGTCCTCTTGTACTGAATCTGTTCCTGGGTGAGAATCACAAGATTAGATGAGCCAGTTTATCCATGTGAGTGTTGCGGCTGATTCACCCAGAGCAAGGTTTGCAAAATATCTCAAGCACTGAAGTTAGATTTTACAACAGTGATGTCATCCTGAGGAGAAATTTGGGAGGTTTAGAATCTTTCAGTCTCCAGCCACATGACTCCTAAACCATAATTTCTTATCTTTTAGCTAATTTGTTAGTTCTGCAAAGGCAGTCTAGTCCCCAGGCAGGAAGGGGGTTTATTTCGGGAAAGGGCTGTTACCATCTTTGTTTGAAAGTCAAATTATAAACTAAGTTCTTCCCAAAGTTAGTTCAGCCTGTGCCCAGAAGTGAATAAGGACAGCTTGGAGATTAGAAGCAAGATGTAATTGGTTAGGTCAGATCTCTTTCAGTATCATAATTTTCTCAGCTGTAATTTTTGCAAAGGCAGTTTCAGGGAGAATGGAGGTTGGGCCTGCAGACGAAAAGGAGAGTGGGTATCTCCAAGTTTCAAGCTATTATCATGATGATTTGACAATACAAATATTCTAAGATACTCTCATATACAGATAGTGTGTGCTGGACTATATGTATGGACTGTCAGAAAATATTCCTGTTAGTGGTGATTAAAATATTTCCTCTTTTTATACTTGGGTTGTTGCGGTGAAGAGTTCAAACTACATGAAGATTAGGAGGGAATTCAACTCAATTTATTCAACTCATGATTCTTTGCCGTTCATAATGGTAACATTGGATAAATATTTATTCAATGAATAATTACTATTTATCAAACACTTGTTAGGTTCTAAGCTTGGTGTTTTGCTACATTATCCCTCTTCCTTAAAACAGTCTATCAAGTGGGAATTATTATTATTAATACAATTATAAATTATTTATATAAAGCAATGGAGGTTTTGAAACAAATTAGGTGATTTATCTAACATAGGTTAAAAAATGGCTGAACTGGAATTTGAATCTAGCCCCTCTCTAACACCTGGGTTCTTGGACACAACATACCCTACCAACAAGTGCTGAGAGAAACTAGAGGAAGCCTGACTGCAGAGATGAGACAGGCCCAACAGACAGCAGAAATATTCCTGTAAATGCTGCTATACTGAAGCCAGGAATCTGATTATGTTGTTAATTGACACCTATTGGTTAGAGCCACCTAGGTAGATACTTCAAATTCTCCCTTTTAGAATGGTTGGTACTTTGTCTTTGTGCAAAGATCCAGTGACATTTGCCCCTAATTTACCTTGCTCTGTTAGTTATGTCTGGAAAACTCCACAATCACTGCATAACTCTTAAGGAGAGGATACCATTATTTATATTATTATTTTTCTCTGGTTCCTTTTGTTCTTTTAATCTAATCTAATCCTTTGTTATTGATGAGTCTGAGTATCTAGGTACAGCAGAGGGAAAAAAATGTTAACTTTGGGTGGAACACTTTTAATGCTGCAACTCCATAAATAGTGAAGTGCCACTTTGAAACAGTGTCTTTTGTGTTGCTCTGATGTCATACTGTGAATTATCATTATTTTGGACTTTATGATAATATATATCCGGCTAGCTGACGTTAAACTTTGATTAATGTTTAGAATCAAATGCCTTCGGAAAAGTGAGTCTATGCCAAAAAATGGTTTAAATAAGATTTCAAGTAGGAACATTTACTTGTTTAAGCCAATAAACTAATTAAAAACTTGAGTAGTCATAAAACCAAATAGCATTAGGTTGAAATCACTCTGTCTATACAGTTTATCTTATATATTAAAAACAGACCATTTTTATCCATTCACTAAAGTGAAGTCTTTAATAGAAATTGGATAAGCTAGATCCAGTTACTGTCTAAACTTGAAGGTAAACTATACTTATTTTTAGCTAGTTCATTTTGTATTACTTCCTGCAGTACAAATGAGCTATTCACTGAGAATCTGGGGAAAATTCCAGATCTGTTAGCCAATTCAGCAGTCTGCACAGTGGTTGACTGATGGTGTTGTTTGGTGTCTGTGAGATTTTGAGGGCTCTGAAAGTATCAAACAGAACAACACACACACAAAAGTAGGGAATGGATTGGAAGACCTGGGAGTGTTTCTAACCCAAAGGACTTTCTATCCTTTAGTATCTAAAAAATTCTTGGCCTTCTATAAAGCTGTCCCCAGCAGCAGATGAGGGTGGTATTCTGCTAACTGGTTACCTTCCCCTGGGGTCCTACTTGTAGTTCCAGATCAGAGATTGGAAAACTAGTTCAGATGACCTCCTACTCAACAATGGATTTGAATTTAGAACCTTAGGTGCAAATGAATAATTATGTTTATTCCAAAAGAGAGTGTTTTTCCTAGTTTTGAAGATAAGTTGAAGATTATAAAGGATGGCCCTTTGAGTAGTCATCATTTACTACTGGGTGAATGTTTATCAGTGTTAGGGTCTGAAATTATTACTTCCCTTTTCAGGTATTAGTCTGAAGCAGCCAGTGTATTTAAATAAAGTAGGTAGCTCTTGATTGGCCTCTAGTGATTTTGTTTAAGTTCATCCATCCTGGGTCAGATGACCTAGAGGTAACTGCAGAAACAGATCTCCTGGTAATCGTTGCTAGCTGCAGAAATATTTTAACTGCTACTTTTCTTTAAATTATGATTTACTCCATGGTAAAATGGTAAAGATTGCACTCTTAATTCCAAATTTTGAATCTAAAGGTTAAGAAAAAAATCAGGGTCTCAGATATAGAAGCTTTTGGAATAGGGAAGGATTTAAACCAAAAGTAACTAGCTTCAGGTAATACAGAAAGACAGTTAAAAAAAAAAAAAAAACCCAAAACAAGAACGGCTCCCACCACCCACCACTGTTTTATTTCTTGGCTCACTCTATTCACTTGTTCACATTTAAAATTATTCTCAAATGTGTTCAATTAATAATTTGGTTCTAAAAGTAGTTGGGGTGATTTTGGCGTTTTGTTATAAGACAGTGATATGTAAACTCTTACTGGGTAAGGCTTCAGAAAAGAGCGTTTCTTTTTTCTTCTTTTAATAGTCAGAACTAGCTTATTTGTGGAAAGAATGTAGTTTAATATTCTTAACTGGCTTTTGGATTTTCTGCTTGTGCGTCTGTACATTAAAAGTTGGTCATGCTTCTCAATTTAAGAAGGAAAAGTGTTTTCCTAACTTCAACAAGATCTTAGGTGAATAGTCAACTTCATAAGAGAGCTTTATGCACTACTTAGATGGAAGTATCAGCATCAGATTATCTTTTATAAAGTTTTATAATTTGTTTTGTGCTGTGACACATTTTTTAAATACTCAGGATTCCTTCTGGCTTACATATCAAACTACAACAAAAATCCCTTTATTTGACTATACTGAAAATCTTTTGAAATAACAAAATCTTACTAGCTCAATAAAATACTCTATTAGCTGAGAGAAAGTGGAAAGGGCATGTTAATCTAGATAATAAGAAAAATGTAGGCTGGACCTGGTGGCTCACGCCTGTAACCCCAAGCACTTTATGAGGCTGAAGTGGGCAGATTGCTTGATCATAAGAGCTTGGGACTAGCTGGGGCAACACGGTGAAACCTCGTCTCTACCAAACAACCACAAGAACAACAAAACAAAAAAACAAAAATTAACAGGATGTGATGGCGCGGGCCTAGTCCCTGCTACTTGGGAGGCTGAAGTGGGAGGATCTCTTGAGGCCCAGAGGGGGTGGTTGCAGCAATCCGTGATCCTGCCACTGCATTCCAGCCTGGGAGATAGAGTGAGACCCCATCTCAAAAAAAGAAAAGAAAAGAAAAGAAAGATACAAATCTAAAGATTTCCCTGAGGGAGATTCAGGTCACTACCTAAGGAGAAGTCAAAGAAGAATAAAGAAAAATGAAAAAGTCTGCTATGTTAAAAGTTCTGAAACATTTTCCTGTAAATGTCTATTTTTTTAATGGCAATATTAAGCTTCAGAAACACTGGTTCAACATTTATATTTATTCTTCCAGCCAATCGATGCAGACAACTTCAGATGTGTATATCTATTACTTTTTTGTCTTTATTGATTTCTGGAACTATCTCTCAATATTTATTTCTTTTTGTTCAAAATTTGTGTTTTGTCACGTTAAGAAATCTTCCTGAAGATATCTGCTATCCACCCATTTCAAATTAATTAATTTTTTTCTCCTGGTTCATAATCTTCACAAAAATACTCACAGTTACAGAAGTGTCTGGGTTATTTTTAACTTAAGTGTCCTCTGGAAGATAATTTTATAAACAAACCAAAAGTAGTCTTTGATAATAGAATGTGCGTGAATTTGGGATGCAGGTAGAATTAGTTAAATTATTTAGACTGAACTTTAGCTTTCTTATCTATAAATTGGAGAGAAATATACTAATTTCATAAAGTTACAAAGATTAGGTATTTAAAAAGTGCACATTCCACTCTTTGCACACGAGTGCACAGTAAAGGACCACTATTTTTAAATCATAAGAATTTTATAATTTCGTCCTGAAAATGAACAGAATGCTTACAAATAGAGTTGTTTTCGTTCATTTTCTAGGCACCTGCTGGCTTGACTGAATTTTTCTCCTTACCTATTTTATGATAAGTCCTGATTATCTATATATCTGAAAAAACCTTTATTTTGTTTGTTACCTTTGCATTGCTTAATTTGAGAAGTGGCTTTGAAAAATTTGTGATAGTCCATTCTCTTTCAAAGTATAGAAGCCTTGTATGCTTTCAATAGTTTTGAATGAATTGTTGTGTTTAGGCAATGGTTATTTGACCCTTCAAAATTAAGTGCATCCTCGAGTTGTTTTGTCATATGGCTGTGCCATTAGAGGTAGTCATCGTTCAGGTTGTCTTAAAAGTTTGTCTCTCACTATCTCTCTTACTCTCAGTCAGATTGTGTTTTCTCAATAGCTTACAACAGTATCTTTCATTCCACGTGCTCTTCTTTCAATGTGACTTTGACACTTCTTCCATTTGAAATGTGGGTTTCTTGTTTATAAATCTGGTGGTATTATTTGACACTATGTGACTTCCAACATGAGGTCATAAAAGCATTAAGACTTCTGCCTGGATCTCTTGGGATGTCTGCTCTTGGAACCCAGCTGCCATGCTGTGAGAACCCAAACTAGTCCACACTGGGAGACCACATGGAGAATACATAGGTATGTTTTCTGGCTGACGGACTAGCTGAGGTCCCTGCTGATAGCCAACATCAACTGCCGGACATGTTAGTGAAGACTGCTTAAGATGATTCTAATCCTCAGCTGTTGAGTCACACCCTCCTCTCCTCACCTTCAAATCTTCCCAGCTGAGGTCTCTGACATCAGGAACTGTGCTCTGTGTGAAATACTAACTCACAAAGTCAGTGAACATTAAACAATGGCTCTTTTAAGATACAGAACTGTGTTTAGA
The DNA here is from genome assembly GCF_002776525.5 of Piliocolobus tephrosceles. Taxonomy (NCBI): domain Eukaryota; kingdom Metazoa; phylum Chordata; class Mammalia; order Primates; family Cercopithecidae; genus Piliocolobus; species Piliocolobus tephrosceles. The sequence goes on along the minus strand of NC_045441.1, from coordinate 64,109,095 downwards.
GATAGTTTGTTACTTAGCTATAGCATCTGGAACACTTTGTTTTCCTTTTCTCTGTTCCTCCTTCCACGGGCATGTCAATGGAACTTAATTCTGCATTACTGAGATGCATATTTTGAATAGATGTGCAGTGATAAAAATGGCTCGCCTTTTCTCAGAGCATACTATGTGCTAGGCACCATGCATTGTAAACACTGTATATATATATGTGTGTGTGTATGTGTCTGTGTGTGTGTGTGTGTGTGTGTGTTGTGTGTGTATATATATATATATATATATATATATATATATATATTTAAATCTTCCAATAATACTACAAGAGAACAACTATTACCTGTATTATTATCCCTACCTACAAGCGAACAAACTGGGTCATGAAGATTGTATAACTTGTCAATGTCAAATATCTACTAAGCTTTGGCTCCAAAACCCTCACTTGAACATTGTAATGTATAGAGGTAAGTGAAAGTAATATTAAAATTCCAGGCAGGGAGAGTTCAGTTTACTTTTTAGGTGTATAGATTGAAAATGTTAAATTCCAAATATACTAAAAACTTTTTATTTATTTATTTATTTTTGAGACAGGGTCTCTCACTCTGTTGCCCAGGCTGGAGTGCAGTGGCACAATCTCAGTTCATTGCAACCTCCACCCCTGGGCTCAAGTGAGCCTTCCACCTTAGCCTCCCAAGTAGTTGGGACTACAGGTATGTGCCACCATGCCCAGCTGTTTTTTAAAAACATTTTGTACACACGAGGTTTTACCCTGTTGCCCTGCCTGGCCTCCAACACCTTGGTTCAAGTGATCCACACCTGATGGCCTCCCAAAGTATTAGGGTTACAGTTGTATACCTTTTTTTAGTAGCTTAACAGTTTAGTAACTTAATCCACAGTTTCTGGGATCCAGGAAACTGTGAATTAGTAAATCTAAGCTTAGAAATCAAGATTAGCTTTAAATTCTGTCTTTTACAATTATATTTCTTCTGTCCTCTAGATGCTCAGTTTTTCAACATTTTGCCAACTTTGAAATGAGAATGCCTTCTACAATTGGTCATGTTTTGTCATCGAATTGGCAGTATTTTAAGTCATTTTTAGTGTTAAATATAACATAATGATCCTTCCTACAATAGATGCTGTCTTATTTTGGTAATATGCATATATTTTACGTTTTTAACCTATCAGATCCTGCAATCTGACATACACTATTGTTGCAACAATGGCATACATAGATAAGGACAGGACAAATAATTCAAGAACCCTCCTAAGTGGTTGCTGCAATGTTAAACTGAATAGTGAAAGAGTGTCAGAGATCTAGCAGGCTCTAAAATAAGGCCAGTGTTAGCATCCATTGTTATCTTGAAAGTCTATGTATGAAAACCCATTTCCCTCTGGTAATTGTCTTCATATACAGACAATTGGTGATCAATATTTAACAAAGTCACTGCTAGAATTAGGTTTCATAGGGATACAGCCCAAACACAGCCCAATTTACTTGGGGAACTGCTGGTATTGCCAATTAGTCTACTCTTCTGTATATAAAAGCAGCTCCTGCATCAAAGTTCTCTGGTACCTCATTTTATTCCGACATTTTTCTTGTAATATTTTTTCCTAAATTGATTATCTTATATTTAGCTTTTTCCAAAATATCAGAGTACCTCGTAAGCTTTTATATCAACTTACAGTTTTTTTCATCATTGGTAGTGGTGAAAGTGCTAAACATTGCTGATTCTTGTTTTCATCCACTGTATCCAGTTTTCAGAGTTCAGTCATGTTCCTATGGGTTTAACTTAGTGATTTTCATGTGTTTAGTGATTTTCATGTGCTGTAGTGGGCCAGTCCAAGGTCATTAAAAGAATGATCACATTATAATAAGAGTTGGGATTCTTTTAGATAGTGCTTATAAAAGGAAGACATTGTAGTGACCAACCAGGTGGTAAATGGCTGATCTACTGGGGCCATTGTAGCCATAATCCCTGACTCAATAGCTCCACATCTTTTTGTTTACATTCTTTCTTTTTTTCAGGCTCTTGCTCTTACAACTGACTTTCTGGTCTGCTGAGGAAGAAAAGTTTCAAGAGAGTGGTTCCTTCTATACTCCTCTCTGAGAATTTCCTTTTGTTTCAAAGGGAAAAATAGCAAGTAACTTTTTAGATTTAAGTAAGCATCTATTTCAGTTCATAACGTATAAATTGTAGTAATTAAAGGTAGAATGACTTTTTAAGTAATTATATTGCATGTGATGCAATCCCAAAGAGATGTAGTGCTTTCTAAGACTACACATTTAGATGGTTGGTGTGTACAACTGCCAGGGTTTACTAAAGCCAAAGAGGCAGTGTTCTGAGTTTAGATTAGAGAACAAAAGGAACCAATCATTTGAAGAACTGCCTGGGAAAAAAGCATTTCAGGCAGGAGCAGCAAGTGCAAATAATCTGAGGTAGGAAAGAGATTCTCAGCATGATAGAACAAAGTAAGCAGCCAGTGTCCCTGACATCACAAGAAAGCAAGAGAGAGACTGATATTCAACTGATGGAGAGAAGAGCAGGGAAACAGAAATGGATCATAAGCACTTGACCTGCTAGGAATCATTGATATTGTTAGTTGCCTCCTTAACTTCCATTTTCCTCTTTTTGATGTTCCCTACTTTTCGAGTATTACCTTCCTTTATGCATTGATCATGTACTTCAAGAGGAAGCTGACTCCTCTCCATCTCCATGATTGGGTCCTGGTTGGCTTGGGCCTAGCAGCATATTTCAACTCTGTGGTCACGACATTGTTTCCAGGGTTAGCCTGTGACTCAAGAGAGCCAATAAGGGAAAGCCACAGGACCCTTGTTCCTTCCTTTTGGACATGAAAACAACCTGTTTTCCTGATTGCATTTTGTAGACATCTTATGAGCTGTCATTGGGAGAAATTCAACATTGTTGATAGCAGAAGAAAGCAGAAAATGGGACTTTGATGGCAATTTTGAGCTCTGGATTTTTAAAATGTAAGTTAATAAATGTCCTTAATTGTTTAAGCCAACTTGATTTGGATTTTCTTGTTTTGGCCTGTAGAGTCACATTCCATTGAAAAGTAATTAAGTGGTTTTATGCCAGGGAATGGCATTGCCCTTGTGCCATTTGTAAAAAGTGTATTCTAGTTTAAATAATAAAGGTATCTATTGACTCACAAAGGGAAAAACCAGAGCATGGAGAAGGGTAAGATGAAATTGTAGTGATGTCTGCAAGGGAGTAGTGATGAAACCTAGGTTAGTGACATTGCAAATAGAGAAAAATACATATGGAGAAAAATGTATTTTGGCACTAGCATCAACAGGACTTGTTAAAGGGTTGCTTTTAGGAAACAAGGAATAGAAATAATCATAGATGACCTCCCAAAAACTGTAGGAAGATTTTGGTTTAAAAAAGTAAGATGATGCCATTTACTGAAATAGGAGTAGCTGGTTTGGGGATGGGTGGAAAACAAGGATTTCAGTCCACGATATGTTAAAGTGTAAAATAAATGTTTTTCTTTGATGAGGATGTGTCAATTATATATAGTTTTATATATGAGTGTGTGACTCAGTGGAGAAATCAAGGCTAGAGATATGGTTTGCGAGGCATCAACATGTAATTGGGTTTTAAATAAATGAAATGAAATGAAGTAATCTATGGAGAGATTGTAGATAAAGAGTTAAGGAAAGCCTAGGATAGAGCTCATGCACTTCAAAGTTTGGAGGTTGACTAGAAGAGCTTGGGAGGAAATTAGGGAAAATTGGCCGGAAAGGCAGATGGGAAATGGAGGATGGAGAGTTACAGTAACAAAAAGAGGAATTGTTTCAAGAGAGGTAATAACACCGTGGAATCCTGATGAGAGTTTGAGCAGGGAGTGAAAGATATGTAAATAATCAAAGAATAATTTAATCATGTTTTATATTTAAGACAGGTATGTTCTAATATCTATGCTTTGAAGATAATATTTCATGAATGATGAATCATAATTAAGCAGAATGTCACTTATATAAGTGGCATTCTTTCTTTTATTCGGGCTGTTGCTCTTACAACTGACTTTCTGGTCTGCTGAGGAAGAAAGGTTTCAAGAGATTGGTTCCTTCTACACTCCTCTGAGAATTTCCTTTTGTTTCAAAGGGAAAAATAACAGGTAACTTTTTAGATTAAATGAAGCATCTATTTCAGTTCATAATGTATAAATTGTAGTAATTAAAGGTAGAATGACTTTTTAAGTCCATATATTTCAAAGAAAAATAAATTAATAAAGTAAGCAGAATATTTTACCAAAGTAATGATTCTAATTCAAGTAGCTCTCAGGCACAAAATGGCTCTATCCAATAAAAAGAATTGAAAATATTCCCATATTTACTTGCAGTTCTCAAAGAACATTGATGGAGATCTATGCCATAGTTCATAGCCTCGTTTCTCTTAAGTGCCTTTCCTTATCTCCTTTAATTCTCTCAAATTTGTAGAAGAGAGAGGGGAGAGGGGAAGAATGAATGTGTGTGTATGCATATGTGTGTCTGTTTGTCCCTAATATTTTTCCCACATCTCTTGCAGATACCCATCTCTTTTGTTTCTCTTTTATTCCACCTTCCCCCATGTCTTACCACACTGCCATCTCCCCGTGTTTGCTGAGATTTTTGGTCTTAGTACCAGCCGTTGGAGACCATTCTTGGAAGATTAAAAGACCCAGTTATTGCATTTGTCTGGACCTTCCTCCTGGAGGGAAATGCAAGTTCCTTGGAAAATGTATATTCTTCTTTCACTCTGATTGATATTTCCTTGCAGAGAAACTCAGATGAATCAAATTATCTTTCTTCTTAAATCTAATTTTCTAGCCATGTTGGATGAGAGAGTTTAGGGTTCAAATGCCTTCTCTTTTTGGGGGAATATTCATGTTAAATAAATTTTCCTACTCATTAATTTCAAAAGTCAAAATGCCAAATTTTAGAGGACTTAAAACATTCACTGAATTTGTGAAATAGTATTTTCATTCCAGTGACTCAATCTTGCTTTTCTTTTGTTGCTGCTTTGGAGGAGGTTAATGTGCTTCCCATAATGTCATCACCTTGTTGAAATGCATCTGTCCCATAGCTCGGCAGTGGGGCAGCCCTTTCAAGTTCTGCAGGGAAACCAGATCAAATAAAAATATCCAGCTCTTCAACAAGTATATGAAAAACAAAAAGAAAAAGCCTATTAAGAAGAGACAGAGCAGATACCTTTGCCCTAAAGGTGTAATGTGAAACTAATATTCTGTTAAATCTGTTGAGCATTACTCAGATTTCTTCATGAGTACATTCACACCTGGGGAAAAAAATGACCACTATCATACTACGGAAAGAAATAACAGAAATTGCTAGAGAGAGAAAAGTAGATAGGCTCCATTTTCTGGTTCCAGTTGGAAATTTAACTTGAATCTTTTTGTTAGAGCTAAAATATGCTTAAACTGTACATTTCTAAGAGTTCTCTCAATGGGAGAGACATAGCAATTCCTGATTATAACTCACTATGCTTGTGCTTTCCAAACATTTTCTTTCATTTTTCAGGGCAGGTTTTAAGCAGAAGAAAAAGGAAAGATAGGAGTTGTGGCTCATTCACTCACTTCCTATTATAGTTTAAATGCTGAGGTGTCCTAAAACTTCTGATATTCTTTAGAAGCTAAGCTGAAGAATTTTTTTTAATTTATTCTGGTCCAGTACAAATATTTGTCCATTGAGCAATATATGGCACATTAGAATCATAAACCCACCATCTGCTTAAAATGAGCCAACACCCACCTGTAAGGAGACGGTTACAGGCTGGTATCCTGTTCCTCTAGTGCTTAAGTGAAGGCCACTGACGCTGTGGGGCCCTGCTTTGTTTGAGCTGCCCTGTGCTAAGATTGCCTGATAAAATTCCAAAAGGGTGTGTACATTTGCTGCAACCCACAAAGATTACTTTCAGGTTCCCTTGGAGAAATCTTTTCACAGTAATGGGAGCCAAAATGCTATCAGCTTTGGATATGTGGGTGCATTTGTGGATTCTCCACTCTGATATTCTAGTGCAAGGAATGAAATGAATGAATAGATCATTTGGCATTCTGTGATTATGTTAGCAGGCATGACGGCTGTCACATTAACTGAGCAAGCAAGGAATCTTCATTACCTTATTCCTAGCAAGTACCGAGAGCAGGGTAGAAAAAAAGACACTCTGCTCATAGTATTTTATCTTTTATTTTTTATTGATTTGTTTAATTTATTTTTTGAGGTGGATCCTCACTCTGTCACCCAGGCTGGAGTGCAGTGGCGTGATCTCGGCTCACTGCAAGCTCCACTCCCCTGGTCTCAAGCCATCCTCACACTAATTTATCTTTTAAATGACCATAAGTCCCCATTTTAAACTGACAGACATTCGACTGATACTATACCTTAGAATTCTCCATGAAATATTTGTTCTTGCCACTCAACGGGAAGCTTATAGAATCTGGAAAATGAATTTGTAGTGGAGGCTTGTTCCTTGAAGTAGCTACTATTGCTTTTAAAAGAAGCCCTCCTGGCTGGGCGTGGTGGCTCATGCCTGTAATCCTAGCACTTTGGGAGGCAGAGGCAGGAGGATGACTTGAGCCCAGGAGTTTGAGACCAGCCTGGGCAACATAGTGAGACCCTGTCTCTACAAAAATATAAAAAATTGTCTAGGCACGGTGCCATGCACCTGTGGTCCCAGCTACTAGGGAGGCTGAGTGGGAAGGTGGCTTGAGCCTGAGAGGTCGAGGCTGCAGTGAACTGTGATTGTGCCACTGCACTACTGGGTGACAGTGAGACCTTGTCTCTTAAAAAAAAATGCTCTTTAGAAGACACAAGTTTCAGATTCACCATAGCACATCAAGTGTTCCCCTAAAGGGCTTGCCTCTGAGATTATTCTTTAGGAAAACCCTAATACAAAATGAAGGCCAAAAATCCACTAGTTACTGTATTTTAGATTTTGAAAGTTGGTTGTCTATGACTCCTGGGTGATTTAGACAAATTTATACATGCTGTTTGCCAAATCTAGGTAAGAAAGCAAATCAAGCAAAACCTGTTCGTTTGAGGTACAGTGCTTTACTCTGCAATTTTTTATTATGCAGGTTTGCTACATGGGTACATTGCATGATGTAGAGGTTTGGGCTTTTAATGATCCCATCATTCAAGTAGCAAACATAGTACCTCATAGAGAGTTTTTCAATCCTTGCCTCTCTTACCTTTTGGAGTCCTCAGCATCTATTGTTCCTATGTTTAAGTCCATGTGTACCCAATAATTAGCTCCCACTTATAAGTGAAAACATGCAGTATTTGGTTTTCTGTTTGTGTATTAATTTGCTTAGGATGACAGACTCTATTGCATCTATGTTGCTACAAAGGACATGATTTCTTCTTTTTAATGGTTGTGTAGTATTCTATGGTGTGTATGTACCACATTTTCTTTACTCAATCCACTGTTAATAAGCACCTGAATTGATTCCATGTCTTTGCTATTGTGCATAGTGCTGTGATGAACACATGAGTGCAGACGTCTTTTTGGCAGAAGAATTTATTTTCCTACAGGTATATACCCAGTAATAGGATCTGCTGGGTCACAAAGTAATTCTGTTTTTAGTTCTTTAAGAAATCTCCAGACTGCTTTCCACAGTGGCTGAACTAATTTACATTCCCACCAACAGTGTATAGACAGTTTCTTTTTTCCAAAGTTTCAGTCACATCTGTTATTTTTTGACTTTTTAAAAATAGCCATTCTGACTGGTGTGAGATGGTATCTCATTGTGGTTATGATTTGCATCTCTCTAGTGATTCATGGTATTGAATATTTTTCATATTTTTGCTGGTCGCTTGTATGTCTTCTTTTGAGAAGTGTTTGTTCTGTTCATATCCTTTGCTCGCTTTGTAATGGAGTTTTTTTTTTTTTTTGGTGTGATGGTTAATTCTGCAAAAAGGTATTTTATTTCACAGGCAGCATGGACTTCATACAGTATCAGTGCCTTGAAAACCAAAGAATTTTAAAAGTTAGCAGTAGCTTCTAGTTTCTGCAGAAAAATACACATTTATTTATTTATTTATTTGAGACAGAGTCTTGCTCTGCAGCCTAGGCTGGAATGCAGTAACGCGATCTCGGCTCACAGTAAACTCCGCCTCCCAGGTTCAAGCGTTTCTCGTTCCGTTCCGCAGCCTCCCAAGCAGCTGGGACTACAGGTCACTGTAGGCCCCGAGTCTGGGCTGGCCACATACCCCACAGGCCCAGAGCTGGTCTGCAAATATTTTCTCCCATTCTGTAGGTTGTTTTCAACTGTGTTGATAGTTTCTTTTGTTTTGCAGAGATGTTTAAGTCTCATTTTAAATTTTTTATTGTATTTGCTTTGGGCGTCTTTATCATAAATTCTTGCTATTTTTTTTTTTTTTTTTGATACCAGAGTTCTGTGATTAGTATTAGTAAGATTCTTAAGTGTTCCATACAGGCAATAAAATCAGAAGAGTATGACCTCAATATGGTACAAGATCCAGGTTTTGGTAGATAGAATAGGTGATTTGAGAGTGGATTAGTCTGTTTTCACACTGCTATAAAGAACTACCTGAGACTGGGTAATTTATGAAGAAAAGAAGTTTAATTGACTCACAGTTCCACAGGCTTATCAGGAAGCATGACTGGGAGGCCTCGAGAAACTGACAATCCTGCCATAAGGGAAAGGGGAAGCAGCACCTTTTTTTCACGTGGTGGCAGAGTGAGCGAAAGGGGAAGTGGCACACACTTTTAAACCATCAGATCTGGTGAGAGCTCACTATCTGGAGAACAGCATGGGGGAAATCTGAGCCCCCACAATCCAATAATCTCCCACCAGGCTCCTCCTTCAACACGTGGGGATTACAATTCCACATGAGATTTGGGTGGGACACAGAGCCAAACTATATCATAAAGGTACTTGAAAGGCTCACTTACTCTTTTTCGTCTCTTAATATTGGGACCTGGAACTTCAAAAGCTTTGATTTCCTCAGCTTTCCACTGATAAATATGCAAATCCAGGTGGGAATACTGTCAATTGCAAATACCTTACAGAAGATATTTGCTACTTTAATCATGAATGATTTCTAAGGGGAATCTAGACAAAGGGCAGATAAGATTTTGAAAGAGATTGGGGTGGGGGTGGCTGGGAGCGGGCAGGAGGCTTGAGGAAAAGCAAAAGAGACTGAGGAGAGCAAAAGATCCCAAAGTAAGAGTTTACTTAAAGCAAGTGTGGAGCCGATGGGGTTGAGAGGTGAGTGATGTTAACAGGGCAATGAATGACTAGGGAAGAGAGGTCCGAAAGAAGGTTAAGAATAGCCGGGTCGGTGGCTCAAGCCTGTAATCCCAGCACTTTGGGAGGCCGAGAAGGGCGGATCACGAGGTCAGGAGATCCAGGCCATCCTGGCTAACACGGTGAAACCCCGTCTCTACTGGAAAAAAAAACACACACACACACAAAAAAAACTAGCAGGGCGAGGTGGCGGGCGCTTGCAGTCCCAGCTACTCGGGAGGCTGAGGCAGGAGAATGGCGTAAACCCGGGAGGCGGAGCTTGCAGTGAGCTGAGATCCGGCCACTGCACTGCAGCCTGGGCAACAGAGCGAGACTCCATCTCAAAAAAAAAAAAAAAAAAAAAAAAAAAAGAAAGAAAGAAAAAGAAAGTTAAGAATGCTGCCAAAGATCACTTGTCTTCTTAAAAATTCTTTTATGGGTAACATTGCGTAACATTATAGAGTAAGAACACTGGGGCATTTAGGTCAGGGATTTTAAAATGAGGGTGCTTGTGTACATGATATTAAAACAATACTACCTTGTCCCTCCCCTCCTGGCCCCCAAGCCTCTCATCTTGAACATCACAGTTACACCGATCCACCAAAAACTGATAGAACCTCGCCCTTCGGTTTGTCGGGGGGCATAGTGGAAACTCGGGGCTGGGGAAAGAAGAATTGCCTATGATTTTGCTATAAAACAATTAAAATAGATGTTAACTGCCTTTCTTTAATAAAAGATATACTCTAAGGATTTTCAGTCATTGTGAGAGACAGGACTAGCTGGATTTCCTAGGCTAAGAATTCCTAAGCCTAGTTGGGGAAGGTGACCACACCCATCTAAACACGGGGCTTGTAACTCAGCTCACACCTGACCAATCAGGTAGTAAAAAGAGAGCTCACTAAAATACCAATTAGGTTAAAAGCAGGAGGTAAAGAAATAATCAAATCATCTATCGCCTGAGAGCACGGGGAGAGGGACAATGATCGGGATATAAACCCAGGCCTTTGAGCAGGGATGGCAACCCCCTTTGGGTCCCCTCCCATTGTTTGGGAGCTCTGTTTTCACTCTATTAAATCTTGCAACTGCACACTCTTCTGGTCCGTGTTTGTTCCCGCTCAAGCTGAGCTTTCACTCACAGTCCACCACTGCTGAAGGCCGCAGTCACAGACCCGCCATTGACTTTCACCCCTCCAGATCTGGCAGGCTGTCCGCTGGGCTTCTGATCCAGCAAGGCGCTCATTGCCACTCCCGATCCAGCTAGAGGCTCACCATTGTTCCTGCTGGCTAAGCGCCCGGGTTCGTCCTAATCAAGCTTAACACTGGTCACTGGGTTCCACGCTTCTCTTCCGTGACCCACGGCTTCTAATAGAGCTATAACACTCACTGCATGGCCCAAGGTTCTATTCCTTGGAATCCGTGAGGCCAAGAACCCTAGATCAAAGAACAAAAGGCTTGCTGCCCTCTTGGGAGCGGCCGCCCCATCTTGGGAGCTCTAAGAATAAAGACGAGCTGGTAACTTGCATAATGTCAATTTTGATTGTCTTCTGTTTTTCACAATATGTAAAATAAAGCAGAATACTATAAACTCAGGAGCCAAACTTGCTGGGTTTGAGCCCTGGCTTTACTCATTAGCTGTGCAACCTTTTTACCACGCTATTGAAAATCTTCAGTCCATAGCTAACTCCTTAGTAAAATGAGTATAACAATATTTCACATTGATAGTAAGGTATTAATCAGATAATCCATGCAAATACCTCAGCACAGTGACTGGAACGTAGAAAGGGTTCAATATATGTTGGTTATTAATAATAACAAAAATACCAAATACAGTAATTAGCTCTTTTTTTTTGAGATGGAGTTTTGCTCTGTTGCACAGGCGGGAGTGCAGTATTGTTATCTCAGCTCACTGCAAGCTCTGTCTCTCTGGTTCAAACGATTCTCACACCTCCCGAGTAGCTAGGACTACAGGTGTATGCCACCACGCCTGGCTCATATTTTTTGTAGTTTTAGTAGAGATGGGGTTTTGCCATGTTGGCCAGGCTAGTCTCAAACTCCGGACCTTAAGTGAGCCACCCACCTCAGCTTCCCAAGTGTTGGGATTACAGGCGTGGGCCACCGTGGCCAATGGTAATGAGCTCTTTCTCTGAGAATGACTGTTTCTTTTGAAGTAAAACTACAGCATTGACTTTAGGTATTTCATAGACTTGATTAACTTAAACAATGACATAAAACTCTTTGAGTACCAAAATAATACTTAATAGGGTAGAAGTTTGTTTGGAGGATGGAACAAAAACCTGGCAAACTTATTGTGAGAAATGATTCGTCCATTCTAGCATAGCTCCTTTTGAAGTTTGTGATAGGAAGTTTTGGTGTTTCCCCACCCATCATGGAAATCATGTAAATTGGAGAGGCGAGGAAAGTGCATCTGTATTGGTTTGCTAGAGCTATCATAAAAAGTACCACACATTGAGTGGCTTACACAATCAATTTATTGTCTCACAGATCTGGAGGGTAGAGATCTGAGATCAAGGTGTTGGCAGGGTTAGTTCCTTCCCAGGGCCGTGAGGGAGAATCTTTTCTGTGCCTGTCATCCAGCATGTTTGCTGACAACCTTGAGCATTCTCTTGGCTTCTGCTGCATGATCACACTCTCTGCTTCGTGTTCACGTGGCATTCTTTCTGTAGGCATGTCTCTGTATCCAAATTTCTTCTTTATGTAAGGAACCCAGTCATACTGGGTTGGGGGCCCATTCTACTCCAGTATTACCTCATCTAATAACATTTTCCTTTAAAACATTTAATTGACACATAATAATCATACATGTCTATGGGGTACATAATGTTATGACACATATAAGGTATAATGATCAGATCAGGGTAATTCAATATCGGTCATCTCAAACGTTTATCATTCCTTGTATTGGGAACATTCAATATCTCCAGCTATTTGAAACTGTATATTTTGTTTACTATAGTCATCCTACAGTACTATAGGACACAAAAACTTATTCCCATTTTTAACAACATTATTTCCAAATAGGAAATACCTCCATTCTGAGGTACTGGAGGATAGGACTGCAACCTATAATTTTGTGTGTGTGGAAGGGACACAATTCAACCTGTTACAGTATCCTATCCTGGAAAGTAACTATGATATACTTCCGGAAGTTGCAGTAATCACTACTTAGCAAAAATCTAATTGCATTCCGGTTAATTCATTCCAGAAAAGATATTCAGAAACTGAATCACTGCTAACACCAGGGGAGCCAAGTGTTTAGTGACCTCCTATTGTGGGTGCTCCCCACAAAATTCTGTTGCCCTCCTAACACTCACAAGACTTATTTTGTGAGATTGTGTGTGGGCGTGGGTGTGTGAAAGAGAAGGGGGATGGAGACAGGGACTTTCTGCTCCCAAGGACTTTCCATTTAGTGAAAAAGATGGATGTTGCACAAAAAGCAAATTTTAAAAGAAGAAAAAAAATACTTATCTTTCTTTACTCAGTAAGGAGGTTCATGAATATACATATTGTATATAATTGCATTTTAAGAAGTACTACTTGTAAACTCAAGTAATCTTTATGTGTGTGAAATCAATGAGTTAAGAAAGTACGCTTCCCTGAGGCTTGGCCTACTCTTATTAACTCTAATCTAAAAGTCTGAAATATGCTACCTAGAAAACTTTGTATACTTATGTATTTTAAGATTATACCAATGAACAATACTTTCTTCAGCCCCTATAATATACCTGATTTTCTATTTTATCATGTTGTTTTCCATGATGTTGAAATACATTCTCCTCTCATTCAGGATTCATGAGTACTGCATCCTGTGTAAAGCTTGACAGTTCTACTAGAAGGTTGAGCTGTTTCTCTACTGATTTCACATTATTTTATTAGCTTATTTAGTAAGGAGTTATTTCCCACCAGTGATATATATTACCACTAGACTGTGAATTTCTTTTAACCAGTCTATCTTTGGATCCACAATATCAAAGTTAGTATCTGGCAGAGTGAAAATTAATCATTGAATAATTGGGAAAGATTAAATGCTAGGAAATAATTTAGGTTTTATTTTGATCTCAGAAATTGAGAGCTTGATCTGAATAGAAATGTTGCTATTTTAGGAAAACAAATGGGAAGGAGGACAAGGAAGAGGTGAAGGATCAGTGCAGTAATTCTAAACTAGTATTGACAATATTAGCAAATAAAAATAGCGGTCGCCCAGTTTAATTTAACATATCACATAAACAACAAATACATTTTAGTATGTCTCAAATATTAAACAGGACATGCTTATATTTTGAAAATGTTGTTTATCCCCTATTTAAATTTAACTGGATGACCTATACTTTATGTGGCAAGGCTGGACCTTATCTAATTAATCCTTTTTGAATGTATAACTTTTTTGACTGTTATCTCTTTGAAATGCAAATGAAAACTCTGAAAGCCTGCATTAAAATGCTTTGCACATAGAATTATGCATACTATTTCAGGTAGTTGATGTTGGTAACTTTTTAAAATGTTGGATGTGTTAGGAAAGGAATAATTTCTTGGAGGTTATAAGGATAAAAACAAATGGAAGTAAAATTATACACATACACACACACACATACCCCTATATGTACATACACAGACACACGTTCAGTAAACATAGTCTTACATTTCCAAAGTAGAGGTAACCTAAGAAGGAATGGAATCCAAACAATTAATTTTATAAAATAGGGTAGAAATATCAACTACAATATAGAAAGGTTTTTTTTTTTTTTCTAAAAAACAAGTTGGGGTCTCACTATGTTGCCCAAGCCGGAGTACAGTGGCTATTCATAGACTTGATCATAGCTCATTACAGCCTCAAACCCTTGGGCTAAAGTAATCCTCCTGCCTCAACTTCACAAGTAGCACAAGCCACAGTACCCAGCGAGGATTATAGAGTTTGTTAAAGTGAGTAGAGAAGGAAAACTAAATGGGTTACAAGATTACAATGACTGAAACTGATTATCGAATAATTTATATGTAAAATATCTACATATTAAATGTTGGCATGCATATAATTACATGCATAATAAAAGTATATACATAACAAAATAACAATCTATGCATATTAAAATATAAAGGTGGCCGGGCGCGGTGGCTCACACCTGTAATCCCAGCACTTTGGGAGGCTGAGGCAGGCGGATCACAAGGTCAGCAGATCGAGACCATCCTGGCGAACACGGTGAAACCCCGTCTCTACTAAAAATACAAAAAAATCAGCTGGGCGTGGTGGTGGGTGCCTGTAGTCCCAGCTTATAAATAGGCTGAGGCAGGAGAATGGCGTGAACCCAGGAGGCGACGGAGCTTGCAGTGAGCGGAGATCGCACCACTGCACTCCAACCTGGGCGACAAAGCAAGACTCCGTCTCAAAAAAAAAAAAAAAAAAAAAAGAAAAAGAATAAAATATAAAGGTGTATACATTTTTATTACAAAGAACAATTTATCACTTAGTAACATTTTTCTGCTACTTGAAGAAAGATAAGTGAATATTCAATTTTATTTATTCTTTAAAAAACTAAATTGTCAACTGATCTCTTTTACAGTTCACTGCAAATAACTGCTAACATTTGGTTCCTCTGAACTATTTATGCAACCGTGGAATCAGCTATATTTCTTTAGTCTTCATATGTTAAACTATTAAATCACAGAATGCCAGTGCATTCTGATCTCTTAGCATCCATTAAGATAAAATCTCTAGACTGTTATCTAAAAAACCAAAATAGGCTGTAATATAAAAATTAAAATAGGATATTTAATATTCTTTTATAAATAAATAGGATAATGGGTATCTAGTACTGATAATCATATAACCTATTTATATTCAAATAGATCAATTTACTACAAACCTGCTTAAAATGAACAGAATAGTGATCAAATAACACCCAAAGGAAATCTTTTTTTTCCTCAGACTCATCAAATGTTGAAATTACAGGTATCTATAACATAATATCATAGACATTGCATATCTATCTCATATAAAAGTGTAGTTCTATATCACAAAGCAATTCAAATTTTGCTAAATGCATTAAAATCCTATAAGTTAGGAAAATTTTTGCCCATCTAAAACATTTTCTTTCTTATTTTCTTTTTTATTTTTGAGATGGAGTTTTACTCTTGTTGCCCAGGTTGGAGTGCAATGGAACGATCTTGGCTCACTAAAACCTCCACTTCCCAGGTTCAAGCGATTTTCCTGCCTCAGCCTCCTGAGTAGTTGGGATTACAGGTGCTCACCACCATGCCAGGCTAATTTTTGTATTTTTAGTAGAGACGGGTTTCACCATGTTGACCAGGCTGGTCTCGAACTCCTGATCTCTGGTGATCCTCCCATCTCAGCCTCCCAAAGTGCTGGGATTACAGGTATAAGCCACCATGCCCAGCCTCTAAAATATTTTCTACCTTCTGATAATTACTCCCAGCTGATTTTGGGATTTCTATTAGCAGATTTTTTTTTTCTTCTTGTTGTTATTTAAATAAATAGAAGACATGGTATTAACTCTCTGGAGGCTTCCTGTGGAGAACTGAGTTGATGATTGGATATTTGATCATTTCAGAATAAATATAATCCTTCCCTACTAGTTAATTGGAGAATTCTTCAATTTTCCTGAAGTAGTTACACTTTTCTTAAAATTATTAGAAGTTTTAAAGTATCTACCCACTAATTAAGAAAAACATGTAGCTGGATGCAGTGGCTCAGGCCTGTAACCCCAACACTTTGGGAAGCTGAAGCAGGTGGATCACCTGAGGTCAGGAGTTTCAGACCAGCCTGGCCAACATGGTGAAACCCCGTCTCTACTAAAAATACAAAAATTAGCCAGATGTGGTGGTGCACACCTGTAATCCCAGCTACTTGGGTGGTTGAGGCAGGAGAATTGCTTGAACGGGTGGCGGCGGGGGCACAGAGGTTGCAGTGAGCCAAGACTGCACCACTGCACTCGAGCCTGGGCAACAGAGCAAAACTTTGTCTCAAATAAATAAATAAATGTAGTTGAATTTTAAAAATATATTTAGGTTTTAAATGTCTGTCTTAGTGTAAAGTAAGATAAGAAGTAAGTGGTTAATGCTGAAATATGTAGCTAAAAGTCACAAGTGGGCAGAGATTTATCTACTTTATTTGGTAACATGGAGATCATTTATGACCTGGGTTGGCAGGTATGGTACAGTGGAGGAGACAGAATTAAAATTAGATTAGTTGGTGGTTGGACCAGGAACAGTGGCTCAGGCCTATAATCTCAGCACTCTGGCAGGTCAAGGTTGGAGGATTGCTTAAGCCCAGTTCGAGACCAGCCTGGGCAACATAGTGAGACTGCATCTCTACCAAAAAAAAAAAAAAAATTAGAAAATTAAAAATAAAATTAGATTAGTTGATGGAGTGAAGGAGAGGTGAAGAAATAGAGATAAACCATATAGGTACCTCCTATTTAGGTCCTCCTGTCTCCACTATAACTCCTGGCAGGCTTTCTTTGCCACTGATGAGGCAGAAATAAAACTATATTGTCAGTCTCAGATTTAAAAAAACATTCATTTTAATAAGACTATTGCAAGCACATTAAAAAACTAAACAGTAATATTACAAAATCTATATACTTGCACATTTAATATTTGTCAATGTGCCAGAGGTTTTCTTCATTCAATTTGACTTCTTCGAAGTGAAGGCATTTTTCCATCATCCCTTATAACTCTGATTGAATAAGTCTTAATGCTTTCTTCATGTTTTCTATCACTGAAATAAGAGTTAATATATATTATGCTATTAACAAATGAAAGTACAAATGCTATGATCTATTAACTCTAGAACCTGAAATTGACCCAATAGCTTTGAAAACTTGAGAATTCATCTGTGACATTAAGGAATATGCTCAAAGTGTACATGTAAATTTAGGGATTAGACCATTGAGAACTGGTTGGTCAACTTTATGTTGAATCATTTCATTAGAGGAGTTTTGAGGAATACCTCTTTTATTTTTTAATGGATCATTTTGTATTAGTATTGCTAGATCTTACAGGCACAGTTGTCTTACTAAATGTGGTTGACAATAATGTTGTAAAAAATAGATTTGGCCAGGCATGGTAGGTCATGCTTGTAATCCCAGCATTTTGGGAGGCTGAGGTGGCAGGATCACTTGAGGCCAGGAGTTTGAGAACAGCCTGGGAAACATACCAAGACCCTGTCTCTACGAAAAAAAAAAAAAAAAAAAGAGAGAGAGGATTAAAGTCTTAAGTAAGACTGTACCTCCTTGCTTATAGGCATTAAAGAAAGATGAAATGATTTTACTATCATTTGAGGAAGTCACATGAGATCTTTGATACTAGGAGAATGGACTGTCTCAAGTTTCTGTCATTTTAATGTGTACTATATTCTTTTTAGTGATCTCAGAATTTAGTAATCATAAAAGCCCTTAGGCATCCCTGTTAAAATAGATTCTGAGCTACCGCCAAAATTCTGATTTTGGCGGGAGCCAGAAGTTGGCATTTTAAACACCACCACTAGCCTCAGTGATTCTGGTGTGTAGATAGCACTGTTTGTGGAGAAGCACTGATGTAGGGCATCATTGTCCCTTAACTAACAGTCAGGGGTCAGCTATGACCACTGTTTCAGATCATTTGTGAATACTTACATAGGGGTAAATCCTGAGGCTCATATGTGTACAATCTGTTAGAGTATCTTCCAGCTATATCAGCTCTGACTGTTAAAGAAGGGTCTGTCAAGAAAAAAACCGAGTCACTAAAGTATAATTTAGCATGTTCTTTTTTTCCACTCTTGTAAAAATTTTATTATTATTATTTTATATTTGGGGGTTATGTGTGCAAGTTTGCTACACAGATGTATTGTGTGATGCTGAAGTTTGGGCTTCAAATGAACCCAACACCCAAATATTGAACATAGTACCCAACAGTTAGTTTTTCACCCTTTGGCCCCCTCCCTCCTTCCCTTGTTTTGGAGTTCCCATTGCCTATTGTTCCCCTCTTTATGTCCATGTGTAACCAGTGTTTAGCTCCTATTTGTACGTGTGAACATGCACTATTTGGTTTTCTGTTTCTGTGTTAATTTGCTTAGGATAACGGCCTCTGGCTACATCCATAAAACGTTGTTAAAATCATTTTTGTTTCTTAATCTAAAACAAATGTCAAGCAAATTTATAAGCAAAATTAGTTTTCATACATGTCAGTTCATGATGAATTAACCTGAATTCTCCTTTTAGTGTGTCATAGATATAAGTCAATCTAGTCTGGGGCTCTATATTGAAAGTACATTGGGATATAGATTTAATAGCATACGTGCTTTAAAAAACATTTAAAATTTTCAAATTGCAGAGATAGTGGATTTTGGTTGTAGAACTGACAAGAGCTGATATTGATTGGATTAGAAATGACTTCTCTTTAAAAAGAATAGTACTTGAACCAGCATTTAAAAATAAAAGCAAGAATGCTGACTTCTAACAATTTTGTAGATCTGATGAAATGAGATCACATACGTACCTACAAACATGATTCTAGGCACATATTGCCCATCAGGTGATAAATTCTTATCAGTGGTTTCATGCTAGCAGAAGAAAAAAAAAAGAATGTTATTGGATTCGTTTGTTTTTAATAGTTTCAAGATGATTTTGTGTGAAGTAGACTGTCAGTAAATTCTATTTTGGCCTTTTATAATTCCACATAACTTCCTCTATTAACCAACATTTAGCTCTTTGTGCTTTAAAAATAGAAAAAAAGGCTGGGTGTGGTGTCTCATGCCTGTAATCCCAGCATTTTGGGAGACTGAGGCAGGTGGATCACCTGAGGTCAGGAGTTTGAGACCAGCCTAACCAACAAGGTGAAACCCCATCTTTCCTAAAAATATAAAAATTAGCTGGGCATGGTGGCAGGTGCCTGTAGTCCCAGCTACTTGGGAGGCTGAGACAGGAGAATAACTTGAACCAGGGAGGCTGAAGTTGCTGTGAACCCAGATTGCGCCACTGCACTACAGCCTGGGTGACAGAATGAGACTCTGTCTAAAAAAAAAAAAAAAAAAAAAAAAAAAAAGAAAAAAAAAGGGATTCAAATTTTCCATGAAATTATAATGTTAAGAAAACATCATAAAGTTTATATACCATAAGGTTTAGCATGATGAACTTATTCTGAGCCATTTCTTGTATTTCTTCATTTTGGGCAAATACTTGTTTTAGTGCTGTAGGGGAAAACAAAATTGTCAGTTAGTTTTAAGGATCAAGAGAACTTTAATGTAGCATGGCAAAATAAAGCTAATATTTAGCATTTGTTTGCATATGTAACTGAGGTGTAAATATTAATAGTTCATTGGCCTATTGCCACTTTGTCCCTCATTGGAAAGCAATGAGCGACAGTCCATTCAAGGAGACATCAAAGGATAATCACAGTGAAGACACTAGTTTTATAATTTTATGTAACTCATTGACTCATTGGTTAAGACAACAACTTTTTTCTTTCAGTGTTTCTCCACCCTCTCAGCTCACCCCTTTCTTTTCATGGGAAGAAGAGGAATATCTAATTTCCAAGGGGATATAATAGAAATGTTCAGTAGATTGGTAACAATCATTGTGGTCTTTAAGCACTTCAGTAAAATGATGGTACTCTGGCAGTTGTCCAATTTTTGTTTAATGAGATTTGCTGAGTGCCTTCTTAGCTATTATTACCAGGTCACTTTTCCTATTTTATATTGGAAATATTATGTATTATAATAAGAGTTCAGGGGCTAAAATTACCTTGGCAGTATGGACAATCTTCCAGGTGATGAATAACCATTAATGGCTTCTTACTAAACAAAGAAAGTATGGAATTAAGTCAAATGATTAACATTGAGTCAAAACATACAGTGGAGTTAGATTTGAAGTTTTATTAGTTTCGATAAGACTTACAGTAGTAACTCAGATTTACAGATCATAGCACTGTAGTCAACAGCAGTGTTACTCTATTTGTGGCCCCAGAACTGACAGTATCAGTATCACTAGGTAGCTTATTAGGAACTTAAATTCAAAGGCTCCATTCCAAAATTAGCAAAGTCTCCATTCCAAAATTTGCTGGTCGTGGTGGCATGAGCCTGTAGTCCCAGCTGCTCTGGAGACTGAGACATGAGAATCACTTGAACCCAGGAGGTGAGGTTACAGTGAGCCGAGATGGCACCACCGCACTCCAGCCTAGGTGACAGAGCGAGACTCTGTCTCACACAAACAAACAAAAAACCAAAGGCTTCATCCCAGACCCACTCAAATCAGAATCTTTGGGGTGAGGGGTGGTGTCAGGCATCTGTAGTTTAACAAGGTTATTAGATAATTTTTATGTACTCTATAGTGCAGTTAGAGAAAATCAATTGTGTATCCAGAGATAAAGAGATATTATGAACAATGTATTCATTTCCAATGAACACTTAATATAAGATTTCAGGAAAGTTAAAGATTTTTAAATTTAGTTTTTAAAAAAGGTTTTATAAAAAAGCTATTAATATTTGACTATTTTCATATCCTTTCATTCTTGCACATTGTAGAATGTACAGACAACGTAAGTGGGAGTTTCCTAGTTAATACATTTTTGGGGGGTCATTTTGATTTTAACCATAAAAAAGTGAAAAAGATAACAATTCTTCCTCCTACTGCTGGCTTCTATAACTATGCTGTATTACTTTTCTTTATATTTTCTCCCAGAGGTTTTCAGGTCATATAACTGAAAATCTATATGAATATGTTTACATATTGTATATACCCAGATGCATGTTCATATTTATGTGCATGTATTTCATTTTAAAAAACAAAAATACTAGCACACAAGTATCTACATTTTGCTTTTAAAATATAACATATCTTAGATATGCCACTGTTCTTTTATATTATATTCTATTATATGAATATATTTTATCTTATTAGTCCCCCCAAAGATGGATATTTAAATTGTTTCCAATCTCTTGTATTTAGATTGTTCCTAAACATTTACATTTGTACATTTATTTGGTAAACATGCTTTTTTTTTTTTTTAAGGCACACAGTTTCTTTACACTCATAATTGCATACTAAACTCTTGTATAGTTCATATTTACAACCCACCATAACGTTTTTGCATTCTGAATTAGTCCTTCACATTTTGATATTTGGCATAATGTTCAAACACACTTTTTACACACTGACCTCTCCTTAAACCACTCACAGATTTAATAAATCCTACAGAAAAACATTCAGAGATTATTTGAAGGCTTGATCTTCAACCACTCACAGATTTAATAGATCCTACAGAAAAACATTCAGAGATTATTCGAAGGCTTGATCTTCTATTTACTTCAAGATGACAGAATAGTTAGTTTCTCGTGATGAAATACTACGAGAACGGAGAATTAACAAACTGTTGTGTAATTCATCAGAGAAGCATATTAACTCTGCTGAAGTACCACTGAATGAAACAAAAATGAATCTGTGAAGTAGCAATCGGATTGGCAGGCTGGTTTCTATGTCCCATCACTCTCATCCTCTTCTATTATTATGTTTTCTTCCATGTCTCCTTAGGCTGAAAAGGGCTGAGGCTGGCTGGCAGGCAGTTCACTGGCACTTTTCTGACTCAGAGGAAGAGACCAGGTTTCTGAATCTGTGTCCTGAGCGGGTTCACCCAGAGATTCCTCTGCAGAATGCCCTCCATTAAGCTGGGCTTCATCCCCACTGTCAGGGTCGATCGTTCCATGTTCCTTGTCAGTCAGGGCTTCCATTTTCAATCTTCCAAAGTGTTGCTTCAGAGGGAGCCTTCCAATATCTTGGATGAAAGAAATCTGAGCTTGATTTCTCATCAGAATGGTTAGTAGAGCAAGGTATGACAGTAGCTGAGTTTGGAGGCATAAAGCTGGTGCGCAGAAGTCAGGAAAAAGTGCTTTTGCTGCCAGGCAATTTTCCCGATACTTTTTATTTATTAGAAACCACTGGGTTGTGTGCAAGGGTCAAAAACTTGATCCTCCTCCTTGGCAATGAGCATATCCTCGGGCTTTGTTGGAATGTATCACACGTCTCGTAGCTATAGCTATCCTATATTTCCTGAGTAAAGAGTGTGTATTCCGGTCACCACTGAGGATACCTGCAAAACTTATAAATTCACTGGCTCTCACAATATCATCAATTTCCATGAAGAAATCTATGTGGTTTTGGTGAAGATATAAATTAAATAAGTCTCCTGGCATGTGTGACATTTCTACTACCTCCTCAGGTTCAACAAGTATGTATCCCGTTCATATTCTGATAAATGATAGGGCAACCGAGATGAGTCTAATTCTGTTAAAGAGGCTCTTTTATGGTATAGGATTTTCCTCAAAGATCAGAATAGAAACAGAGAAACATCTTTGCCACCAATAGCTTGGACCTCTTGATGTTCAAAAACCCTGTCAGGTTTTTTTTCTTCGTTTTGATTTTGACAGCACAGCACTCGATTTTAAAGACATTCTTTTTTTCTTTGGCCATTAAGTTGTTTTCCCCTTTTGAAGAAGAAATCTGGAGGCTGTTTATTGCACTTCTCATATCACCAGAACATCCTTGACAGAGCAACTTTAGAGAAGTTTTGTCAGGGACAGTAATTTTTCCTCCACTCTTGTTAGCTTCTATACTCACTATTCGATTAAGAAATTTCGTCATAATTGTTGGTGCCACAGGGTTGAAACTACTATTTGAGATAGAACACTCTTCCTGAATTTCTTTGGGAAACGAGAAACTTTGATTATTATCACCACTGAGACTGTCAGAGATTATAAATGTATGAGGACATCGATCAATCTTCACATACTTCCTTAGAACTTCATGTAAAGTATGAGAATCCCAATAAAACTGGTTAGGTAAATCTTCAACCAGAATTATGTTCTTATCAGCTCTCAGATGGATCAGTAAGCATGTGTAACTTGTTATACTTTGTTGCTCTTAGTAGAAACTTTGAAAACTGCTATCTGAGACTGATAGGGAAACATACGGAAGCTTGATTCAGTATGAAACATTTCCTTGAAATCATCTTCTTGGAAGTCTGGTAAAACTGGATTATTCCACTCTTGTACTTGAATACCATGCTTATTTGATAGTATTTTTTTGGTAGTTGTTGTTCCACATCCAGGAGGACCTGTTATTAATAAAATAGATCCATCCCGTTTTGGTTGCCTTTCTAAGACTTGAGCTTTTTACCAGGTTTCAACTTCTTCAATTTTCTTTTTATGCACAGTAAGTTCATGCTAAGTTTCTGGTTTATATTTATCTACCCGTGATTCATTTTCTGACAGATAGTCTTTTGAATTTTCTAAACCATAAATCTGTTCTAAGGAAGATAGACTTCCTATTTTTCTTTTCTTTTTTTTTTTTTCCTTTGAGACGGAGTCTCGCTCTGTCGCCCAGGCTGGAGTGCAGTGGCCGGATCTCGGCTCACTGCAAGCTCCGCCTCCCGGGTTTACGCCATTCTCCTGCCTCAGCCTCCCGAGTAGCTGGGACTACAGGCGCCCGCCACCTCGCCCGGCTAGTTTTTTGTATTTTTTTTTTTAGTAGAGACGGGGTTTCACTGTGTTAGTCAGGATGGTCTCGATCTCCTGACCTCATGATCCGCCCGTCTCAGCCTCCCAAAGTGCTGAGATTACAGGCTTGAGCCACCGCGCCCGGCTGACTTCCTATTTTTCTAGCTGGAAATAATCCTACTTTCTGATGTAGAAGGCTCATTTTTTTCTCTATGACTTCAGTTATTCACACCTAATGATGTGGCAGTAATAGAGATGACTCTACACTCTAGAAAATCATTGAAAGATGGGTCATCCAGTCTGTTACCTTTGTGGAAGATACCTTTGGTCTAAGAAAAGTTTTTGACATTATAAGCTGTAATAGTTCCCATCCATAGTATAGGACCTGTAGTACATTAAACTAAATTCACCTCCTTTAAAACGCTGGTAACTGTTTCTGAAGATGCCAGATTCCTGAAATGAGAGACCATGCTGTTTTTTTAAAATTGATTTTGCACATAGATGGGTATGTTTGCGAATACATTTCCAGAAGTAGAATTTCTGGGTCAAAGAGTGTGTGCATTTATAATTCTGATATATACTCTCCATAGAAGCTGTACCAATTCATATTCTCTCTGGTAGTGTGAGCAGTAGTTGTTTTTGCTATTCTCACTAAAGCTGGTTATTAGTTTAAATTGTTTTTAATCCAACAGGTGAAAAGAGGGAAATGAATGTGGTTTGTCTTTCTTATAAAAAATAGTCAATCTTGTATATTTGAGTTACTTATTTTTCTATTCTGTGAACTTTCATATTCTTTTCTCATTTTTTTCTGTTGACTCGTTGACTTTTTTCTTATTAATATGGAGTATATTGTATATTAGAGAAAGTCACCCTTTTAATATGTGCTGCAGTTTTCCATTTAAAAAATATTTTTCCTTTGTTTACTGTAAGGTTTTGGTTATGCAGAAAATTCTGTGTAATTAAAAATATTAGTCATTTCTTTCAGACTTTTTCTTTTCTCTTCTCCTTTTCTTTGGTTATGCTCAAGCCTAGCAGACAGGACTAGCACGAGGCCAGGGAAGCATCTAGAAGACTAAAATTAGAGGCTTTATTTTTGTATCCCAGGTATCATTCTTGCCTCACTATAATCTTGGCTCTCCCCATTCCAAGCATTTAAAGAAATAAAATTTTGCAGTAGTGTCTTCTAGCACCTTAATGATTTAATTTTCATGATTATATCTTTCTAATTTATTTCTGCATAAATGTGAGATATGGATACAAATTTATTTGTTTTTCCCAGATGGCTATCAACTTCTCTCTGACACTAATTATTATGTAACCTGTCTCCCCTATTCCTGATTTAAAATGCCACTTCCTGTATTAAAAATTTCCTGTAGTATCTATTTATCTATGGAGTTTGTCAATGATCAATAATCGATTTACTTATTTATTTGACAAGTAAAAGTTGTGTACATTTATGATGTATGGCATGCTGTTTTGATATATGTATATTGTGCAGTGGTTAAATCAAGCTATTTAACATATGCATCACCTCATATACTTATTTTTTGTGGTGAGAATATTTAAAATTTACTCTCAGCAATTTTCAAGTATAAAATATATTGTTATTAACTATTATTCCCACAATATACAACAGATCTCTAAAACTTATTTCACTTAACTGAATAATGTGTCCTTTGATCAAGAACTCCCTATCCTCACCCCCAGACTCTAGTAACCACCATTTTCCTTTGTTTCTATGAGTTTGACTTTTTTAGATTACACATGTGAGATTATGTGACATTTGTGTTCCTGTATCTGGCTTGTTTCACTCACCATAACGTCCTCCAGGTTCTTCTATGTTGTTGCAAATGACAGTGAACATGGGAGTGCAGATATCTCTTAGACACACCGATTTTATCTTTTTGATATATGCCCAGCAGGGAATTACTGGATCATATGGTAGTTCTATTTTTAATTTTTTGAGTAATCTCCATACATTATGCTTTCCATAATGGCTGCACTAATTTACATTCCCACCAACAGTGTAAAAGGGTTCTCTTTTCTCCACATTCTTGCCAACACTTGCTATTATTCATCTTTTGGATAATAAGCCTTTCTAAAAGGAGTGAGGTGGTATTTCATTGTGGAGTTAATTTGCATTGCCCTGATGATTAGTGATGTTAAGTATTGTTTTCATCTACCTGTTGGCCCTTTGTTTGTCTCCTTTTTTTTGAGATGGAGCTTTGCTCTTTTTGCCCAGGCTGGAGTGCAACGGTGCGATCTCGGCTCACTACAACCTCTGCCTCCCAGGTTCAAGTGATTTTCCTGCCTCAGCCTCCCGAGTAGCTGGGATTACAGGCATGCACCACCATGCCTGGCTAATTTTGAATTTTTAGTAGAGATAGGGTTGGTCAGGCTGGTCTCGGACTCTCGACCCCAAGTGATCTGCCCGCCTTGGCCTCCCAAAGTGCTGGGATTAGAGGTGTGAGCCACAGCGCCCAGCCTGTATGTCTTCTTTTAAGAAATGTCTATTCAGGTCTTTTGTCCATTTTTAAAACACAAATTCCATTTTTGTTTTGTTATTGAGTTGAGTTCCTTATATATTTGCCTCTTTTCAGATGTAGGGCTTTCACATATTGTCTTCTATTCTGTTGGTTATTTCTTCACTCTGTTATTGTCTCTTTTGCTGTACAGAAGCTTTTTAGTTTGATGTAATCTCACTTGTCTATTTTTGCTTTTGTTTCCCATGTTTTTGAGGTCATATAAAAAAAATCATTGCCCAGACTAATGTCTGGGTATATAGAACGATTTTAAAATGCTGCTTTAATTTTAAGTGAATTGTGAGCGTCAAAGGAGATAGGCTCTTTGGATAGCTATTCAGAATTTCCTTCTTTCCAATGGCTAAATAGTATTTTATTATGTACATATATCATATGTTATCAGTTCATCCGTTGATGGTCAGAAAAGATACTTGATATAATTTCAGTCTTCTTACATTTGTTAGACTTGTTTTGTGGTCTATCATCTGATCTGTTCTAAAAAATAATCCCTACACTATTGAGAATGTATCTTCTCTTGCTGTTTGATTAAATGCTCTGTATATGTTTGTTAGGTCAATTTGGTCTAAAGTGTAGTTCAAGTCCAATGTTTCCTTATTGACTTTTTGGATGATCTGTTCATTGTTGAAAGTGGGGTACTGAAGTCCCTTACTATTGTTGTGTTGTAATCTATCCCTCTTTTCAGATCTATTAATATCTGATATATGTATTTAGGTACTGTGATGTTAGATGAATATATATTTATAATTGTTATGCCTTCTTGGTAAATTAATCTTTGTTATTATATAATGACCTTCTTTGTTTCTGTTTACATTTTTAGACTTAAAGTCTCTTTTATCTGATACAAGTGTAGCTACTTATTTTGTGTTTTGTTTTGTTTCCATTTGTATAGGATATATTTTTTGATCCTTTCAACTGCAGTTAATAAACATCCTTCAAGGTGAAGTGAGGCCCAGCATGGTGGCTCATGCCTGTAATCCCAGCACTTTGGGAGGCCAAGGTGGGAGGATCACTTGAGCTTAGGAGTTTGAGACTAGCCCGGGCAACATGGTATAATCCTGTCTCTACCAAAAGTACAAAAATTGGCTCGTGTGGTGGCACACATTTGAAGTCCCAGCTACTTGAGAGGCTGAAGCAGGAGGATCACTTGAGCCTATAGTTGGGTCTTGTGAAGTTTTTTTTTTCTTTTATTTTTTCATGGGGCATGGGGAATCTGTTTTTTAATCCATTGAGTCACTCTATGTCTTTTGATTGGAGGTCCAAATCCATTTACATTCAGAGTTTTATTTCTATACTTTTATTATGTTTTGTTTATTTACAAGTAACATACTGTTTATTATTGCTTTGTAAAAATGTTTAATAATGATTAAGGCCTAATCCTTATTGCTCTCTTTTCAGAATGTTCCTAACTATCCTAACTACTCATGTCTATTTTTTAATTTCAACTTTAGAATTATCTTTTAAAAAAATCTTATCGCAATTTATTGTGATCATCTTAAGAAGTTTTTTAAGTATAGAGAGAATTGGCATTTTTATGATATTAAGTCTTGCAATCCAAGAATATAATATGCACTGCCATTGGTTTGGAAATTTCTTTTTTCTTTTCAGTGTATTTAGGTTCATATAGATTTTGCACATCTTCTGTCAAATTTATTCTGGAGTATTTTCTTTTTTGTCATTGTAAATGAGGTATTTTGCAAGTTTTTTTGGATGTGTTTTTCTATATATAAATACAGTCAATTTTTAAATATCAGTGTATTCCCATCTAATTCAACAGAATTTTTGTTATTCTGAATATTTAAATTTTTTAAGTTTTTCGGGTATATAAATTATCATTTGCAAATAAAGATACTTTTAACTTTTCCTTTCTACATTTTCTACTTTTTCCTCCTATACTTGCATTAGTTAGTACCTCCAGAAAAATGTTAGTAATTGTTGTGATTGTAGATATACTTGACTTATCCACACTTTAATGGGACACTTCTATTTGTTTTCCCAGTAAGCATAATGTGTTTGTTTTTGTTGTTGTTGTTGCTGCTGTTGGAATGCTATTTCTTTGTTAGGATTAATTTAAAGAAATTAATATTGTCAAATGCCAAGTCTTAAAAATTCAAATATAGATGTTTTATTCTATTAATGTATTTTCAGAATTTATGGAGATGAGAGATATTTGTATGTATTGTCTCCTTATAAATATTAAATTATTTTAATTAGTACATTTCTTAATCCTAAACCACCCTGGCATTATCAGACCAAACCTCAATTTATCAGGGTATATTTTTCAAATGTTCTGCTGGTGCTCCTTACTAATATGTTGTTTGTTACACTGATATTTGGAAGTGAGATTCTTCTGTAGACTTCTTTCTTTTCTAATACTTGCCCAATATTGAAACAATAGTTAGTTCGAAATCTTTCTTCATCTTTAAAGAGTATTGCAATAGAATGTTCTTTAGATATTTCATTAATTTAATAATATGTTTCTCAGCTTTATTCCCAAAGACTCAGTAGGCCTTTAAGAATAAAAACAGTATCATACTTGGTCATTGAGCCTAAAACAGTGTCTGGCACATAGCAGTGGACATTCAAGGAATACTTGACTGATTAATTATAAATTTGGATTTTTTAAAAAGCTACTCAAATTGCTCTGATATTCAAACAGGCAGGACTTAGAACTGCTGCCCTAAACCTGTTTTCTATTTAAGCCTGTGTAATGCCTAATAAGTAATACTACTTTGTTTATACAACATACTCAAAAGCTTGATTGAGTAATAAATTCATTAATATAGAGGTATTTAGAGCTTTCATTTATAAAATGCATTCTAACAGCAACTATTAGTCCCACTGACATACAATAGCAGAGCAAATACTTGTGGCATCCTTTTGAAAACTAAAATGCCTTCTTTTGATTATTCTATGAGGTATCTATATGATTTGTTAAAATTAACGTAGAGTGGAGGATACAAAATCAACATGCAAAATCAGTAGCATTTCTATACAACAATAAAAAACTAGCTGAAAAAAAGAAATAAGAAAGCAGTGCTATTTACAATAACCACAGAAAGGCCGGGCGTGGTGGCTAATGCCTGCAATCCCAGCACTTTGGGAGGTTGAGGTGGGCGGATTACCTGAGATTAAGAGTTCAAGACTGGCCTGGCCAACATGTTGAAACCTTGTCTCTACTACTAATAAAAAATTAGCTGGGCATGGTGGCGTGTGCCTGTAATCCCAGCTACTCAGGAGGTTGAGGCAGGAGAATCACTGGAACCTGGGAGGTGGAGGTTGCAGCAAGCTGAGATCGCGTCACTGTACTCCAGCCTGGGCGACAGAGTGAGACTCCATCTCAAAAAAACAACAAACAAACAAAAACCACACACACATACACGCACTCACACACACACACACCCCTAGGAATATATTAACCGAGGAGGTGAACGATCCCTACAAGAAAAACTATAAAATATTGATGAAAGAAATGGAAGAGAACACCAAAAATAGAAAGACATCCCATGCCATGGATTGGAAGAATGAATTTTGCTAAAATGACCATACTACCGGAAGACATCTACAGATTCAATGCAATCTCTATCAAAATTCCAATGACATTTTTCACAGAAACAAAGAAAAAATCTTAAAATTTTTATAGAACCACAACAGATTCCAAATAGTTCAAAGCAATACAGAGTGAAAATAACAAACTGTAGGCATCATACTACTTGACTTCAAAATATACTGCAAAGCTATGGTAAACAAAACAGCATGGTATTGGTATAAAAACAGACACCTAGACCAATGGAATAGAATAGAGAACCCAGAAATAAATCCACATATTTAAAGTCAGCTGATTTTTGACAAAGGTGCCAAGAATATGCATTGGGGAAAGGACGCCTTCTTCAATAAATAGTGCTGGAAAACGTGAATATTCATATGTAGAAGAATGAAACTAGACTCCTATCTCTCACCATATGCAAAAATCAATTCAAAATGAACTAAAGACTTGAATGTAAGACCCCAAACTATAAAACTCCTAGAAGAAAATATAAGGGAAGCCCTTCAGGACATTGTTCCCAGCAAAAAAATGTATGGGTAAGACTTCAAACGCAAATGCAGCAAAAACAAAAAAAAACAAATGGTCTATTTGTCTATCACCTGAGAAGCATCTGAACAGCAAAGGAAACAAAAGAATAAGGGGATAACCTGTAGAATGGGAGAAATTATTTGCAAACTATTCATTTGACAAGGGCCTTATATCTAGAATACACAAGGAACTCAAATAACTCAGCAACAAAAATCCCCAAATGATTTGATTTAAAAATGGGCAAAAGATCTGAATAGACATTTCTCAAAAGAAGACACACAAATGGCCAAGGATATGAAGAAACTCTTAACATCTCTAATCATCAGGGAAAGGCAGATCAAACCACAATGAGATATTATCCCACCACAGTTAGAATTGATATTATCAAGAAGACAAAAAATAACAAATGCTGGTGAGGATGCAGAGAAGAGGGAATTCTTATACGCTGTTGGTAGGAATGTAAATTAATACAGCCATTATGCAAAACATATAGAGGATTCTCAAAAACCTAAAAATATAACTACCATATGGTCCAGCTTTCCTACTACTGAGTATTTATTTAAAAAATCAGTATATTAAAGAGATATCTGCATCTCCATATTTATTGAATCACTATTCACAATAACCAAGATTTATAGAATCAACCTAAATGTACATCGATGAATGAATGGATAAAGAAAAAGTGTTACATATTCACAGTGGACTATTACCTAGCCATAAAGAATAATGAAATGCTCTCATTCACAGCAGCATGAATGAGCCTGGAGGATGTGTTAAGTGAAATAAGTCAGACATGAAAAGATAAATACCATGAATTCTGACTCATATAGGGTAGCTTAAAAAAAAGTTGTACTAATAGAAGTAGAGAGTAGAACTCTGGTTATTAGAAGCTGGGAAGGGTTCAGAGCTGGAAAAATAAGGAGAGGTTGATTAATAGATGCAAAAATACAGCTAGATAGTAGGAATAGGTTCAAGTAGTCTACAGCACTATAGGGTACATGCAGTTAACAATAGTTTATTGTATATTTTTAAAAAGCTAATAGAGAGGATTTTGAGTGTTCCCACCAGAAAGAAAAATGTTTGAGGTGACACATATGCTAATTACACTGATTTGATCACTACACATTGTGTACATGTATCAGCATATCACTCTATATTCCATAAATATGTACAATTATTATGAGTCTACTACAAATAAAAGGAAAAAATGAGCTGAGAGTCATGTTACCTTTTGTGAGCATAAAAGAGACCTTCTTCGTAAGTTTGTACCCAAGTGATGTCATCTCCCCATCCTGAAATAGAAGAGAGAAATCAGTGCAGTAACCCAGAACTAGAGATGAGCTCTGAAATGGGTATCTAATAATCAGATATCTACCTACAGATATTTAACTAAGCCTTCAAGCTGTTGGCTGATATATGATGCAGAGGACCCACAATTTTCACTAGATATGGAGGTGGTTTCCCTTTATATTGTAGTACTGAGGTTTTGCTACTGTATTTCAAACCTTGAGGCCCGTGGCCTTCAAGCCAGTAAGTGCTTAATAAATGTTGTTATGATTGCAGCTGATTGAAAGGACATCTTTGGATAATGTAAAAGCTCTGGTAAAAGCTCTGGCTTTAGGAATGTTTGGAAAGTAACAGTTCATCTTTGCATACTTCGTAAGATTATTAGGAATCCTTTGGGCTGTACTCTACAATGCCCTCCTATTTTGGGTCCCAAGAGATGCTGACCTCTTCTAAGTCAGTATACATTGTGAAATAAGGGAATTCTGAATTTTGCTTTGAATTCTGACATGGAAAAAATTCTTGTGTGGGAATTTCATGGCTGAGAGACATAATTAAACACATGTGTTTTGGAAGCACCCAAAAGAATGGAGAGAAAAAACAGAAAGCAATAAATATAGAGAGAACCCGTTCACCTTAAAGAAATGGTATGAGTATTTGGGAATGTGTATTGGCAATTAAAGAATAAGATCATCAAGGAGAAGAATGCCCAGAACCTCCAAAAACATTACTGAGTATTTTCAGGAAGTGTCTCAGTCTATCAATGAGAGAGATTGAATTAATGTGAAAATTGGCAATATTTGGAAGTCAGTTTGGGCCCAGATTTTCGTGTACATTTCAAATGTTGTCAGACCACAGTTTCTGGCTTTAATGTCATGGTAAATATGATAATAATTTGACAAATATGATTCCATGATTTTTGCTTGTTTGTTTTTCATGTTTGTTTTCTGGTGACAGCTTTATTGAAATAAAATTAATGCACCAATATAACTCACCTATTGAAAATGAATACTTTTGGCCAGGCGTGGTGGCTCATGCCTGTAATCCCAGCACTTTGCGAGGCCGAGGCGGGTGGATCATTTGAGGTCAGGTGTTCAAGACCAGCCTAGCCAACATGGTTAAACCCCGTCTCTACTAAAAATACAAAAATTAGCTGGGTGTGGTAGCATGCACCTGTAGACCCAGCTACTCGGGAGGCTGAGGTAGGAGAATCCCTTGAACCTGGGAGGTGGATGTTGCAGTGAGCCAAGATTGCACCACTGCACTCCAGCCTGGGTAACAGAGCAAGACTCCATCTCAAAAAAAAAAAAAAGAAAAAAGAAAAAAATGTATACTTTTTTCAGTATATCTACAAAGTTGTGCAACCATCATCACAATCAATTTTAGAACATTTTCATCTCCTCAAAAAAAAACTCTATACCATTTAGCTATCACCTGCTCCCCATTTTCTTCAACTGCCACAGCCCTAAGAAACCCCTAATCTACTTTCTGTCTCTATAGATTTGCTTATGCTGGACTTTTCATATAAATGGAATCATACAATATGTAGGCTTTTGTGACTAGATTTTTTCACTCAGCATAACCTTTTTAAGCATGTCATCCATATAGTGACATGTATTATTATTTAATTCATTTTTTTATGGTCAAATATTATTCCATTGTATGGATATACCACATTTTATTTATTTGTTCATCAGTTAATGGATAGTTGGGTTGTTTCCACTTTTTCCCTTTTATGAATAATGCCACTATGGACATACATAGACAAGTTTTTGAGTGGTATATGTTTTCATTTATCTTGGGTATACACCTAGGAGTGGAACTGCTGAACAAATGGCAACACTATATTTAGCTTTTTGAGGAGCTGTCAGGTTATTTTCTAAAGTGGCTACATCATTTTATATTCTCACCAGCAATGTTTTTGGTTTTTTTTTTTTTGCCTGATTTAAAATCTTAACATTGAAAAACATCTCTTGTTAGTTTAATGCCACATCTTAACAGGAACTCTTGCTCTCTATAATAATCCTGAAAGATCCTCTTTCCCACTTTGGTTGAACACATGCAATATCTATACACCACATTTTCCGTTAAGTAAAAGTTATTCTAATACAGCAAGTGAGACTAGGCCTCTGCTTAATTTTCCCTCTTCTGATGCAAATATCATTCAATGCTGGAGCATTAGCAGTGGGGAAAATTTCTATTCTCTGCTCCTGCTCAATTTGGTTCCACAAACAGTAAAGGAACATCTGCTGCATAACTTACTCCACAAAGCAGTGGGAATACAAACATAGAGCAATATAATCCCTATTCTCAAAAAATTCTCCAAAGCCCTGTAGGAAAGCTATATTGCATTATAATAATTTTTCATAT
Source organism: Piliocolobus tephrosceles (assembly GCF_002776525.5). Lineage (NCBI taxonomy): Eukaryota > Metazoa > Chordata > Mammalia > Primates > Cercopithecidae > Piliocolobus > Piliocolobus tephrosceles. The sequence continues at coordinate 64,075,065 of NC_045441.1, read as the reverse complement.
ACTCTGTTATAATCACAATAGGTCAAAGCTGGTACAGTTTAAATGCACCTCATGGCTTCTGCTCATTACTCTAATTCTATCCCTATCTCTGTCTCTGGCTATGTTTTCTTGTCTTTTGAGATTTTATTCATTTATCTAACATATATTTATTAAGTATTTACTATCTGTCAAGCACTGGACTAGGAACTCAGCAATTCTAATTCAAAGGAAGTTGGGATTTTCTTGGATCACTGTATGCATATGTATTTTTTTCTCCCTGAATCTTCTACTACCTTTATCTAATTAATCTTCCTTTTCTTCTTACTTCCTTCTCTACTTAACTGGTGCTGCCCTGTGCTCTAAGGGGCTCCATATGCTACTCTGTGTACTGTATCCAAACTCCTCCCACTCACCCCTACCTTTAATCTTCATTCATTCTGAGCCTCATTCTCTCCGTTGTTCACCATGTAGCAATAGATGGTAAAAGACTTTGCCAAATATAAACCAGTTCTCAATAATGGTGTTCTCAGCTAATATCAGTAATCTTCTGTGTTAAATTAGTTTCTTATCAATTGAAATAACAGAACCTTTAAGTTGTTTAAAATAGAGCATACAAATGTAATATATTTTTCAAAACATTCAACAAGAGTTTTAAATAAATATTTAGAAGTGAGCACACAGAATGTTGATGCTTTGTGGTACAGTTATCACAGTGCTGCTTAATGCAGACCTGGAAAATCTTTAAGTTTAGGCTTTGGCACTTTAAGGCTACTGAGCTCATTGTTTTGCAACAATTATGCTTATATAGAGACATAGAGTTATGTTTAGGAAAATATTTCAACTTTTTCATTCATTTCTTTTGCAAAAATATATTGACTTTCTGTGTATATAGTTTGTGTGCTTGTTAAGCTGAAGTAGAGTTAATTAGCTTAGGTAAACATCGATGAGCACTTGGCTGGCACTCAGTACATCTGTTAAGAAATGAATGTACTTGGGAAGCAAGTCAGTCTTTTAGAATTTGAAATTATATAATATATATCTATAACTATAGCATATATTTATATATAATTTATTATATATTATAACATAAATGTATACTATTGTATATAATATATATAATTTATATGTTATTATTATAATATATATGATATATATATGTATCAGAGATAGGAACAGAATTATTTGTTCCCACATGGTTATTCAAAACTAGCAGTATTACTACAAGGCACTTGACCACTATTTGCAGTGGTAATGTGAATGGAGCAAACAAATGGTCAAGTACTTGGTGGTAATACTGATAATTTTGAATAGCTATGTGGGGACAAATAATTCTGTTCCTACTTCTGTTACTTAAAGATATAGAAACCAACGTTGAGAATTTTTTCTTTTATAAAATGTTTCTTTACAAATGAATGTGTATTTGTTTCTTAGGCCAAAGTAAAACAGTAAATACAAAAAGAAATGTTTTCTAAACATGTAGCCAATGACAATCCTTGATTATGTCTAAAACCACTGTCTTCCAGAGTCAATATAGCAAAGACTTGGGTACCCCAAATTCTCAGGGTTTGGGGTACAGTATAATTTTCTGGGAAGGCTTATATAAAATCATTCCAAATTATTATTATTATTTTTTTTTGGAGGACTGGGAAATAGAGGACTGGGAATTGGAGCAAATTTTGAGGAACCTTAAATTGCTATTAGGACACCAATATGACATAGCAATCAATCATTATTTTCTAGGACTCTGGTTACCAAAGTTATAGAGAGCAAGTCAATTCTCCATTATTTCAGCAAAAGATAATGCAAATTTATGTTATTGTTTGCTAGTTGATTTGATTCACTGCCTAAAATAAACTGATTCCTTCTGTTTTTAAAAATCCACTTTGAAGTCACACACAACAAAAATCATTCAGTTAGTTGAATTTGTTTTATAATTAGACCATGAGTGAAGACACCAGACATTTTAAAAAGCAATCCAAATGACTGAGTTTAGAAAATAAAATGAGATTACAGCACCTCTTGAGAGTGTTTGAGGAGGCCTCTTTTCCTTTTTTATTGCAATGGCAAGGTTGGAAGAAACTGTGACGAGTAAGAGGCAGAGAGCCAAAGCTGAGTGTAGCATCATGTCTTCTAGAGAATCTCTCAGAAGAAGCTAGATGACAGAAAGGAATTCTCAGAATCTAGTGAGTTACTTCAAGCTATTATTAGAAGATATTTGCTAAGAGTTGGACCAATACTGTGAAGACAGACAGTTCTGCTCTTTTGGTTTGACATGGTATAACCAACCACATAGAACTTTCATTCACATTTTATTTTTAAAATACTTAATCAACTCAATACATGCTCAGTTGGTGAAAAGTCACATTCTGTGCATCCTGGGCATAGTGCTGTATAATTAAAAGAGAGCTGGATGAGGGCACACAAAGCCTGCTTCTGAATCGCCCTGTAGTGTTCACACCACCAAGATGAAACTCAAATAAGATTATGTTTTTTAATGTCTTGTAAACTATAAAGTGGCTTTTAGCATGCAGAAATATTCTTTGCCTTTTGATTCTTCTGTATCTAGTAGGTCAAAACATTTTGACTCTATACCAAGATAAGATTATACATGAACAAATATTGCTTAAAATAGAAATCAGAGGAAAAATAGAATATGGAGGATTCTTGTCCTTCAGTTCCTTTATAGTTTCTTACCTTTCTCATCCTTCCAACAATTACTCAGAATTTTGCCCTTCAGTTTATAATACAGCTCTTTATAAAAACAAAATACTGTCATATTATTATAAATTAGACATATGTATAGAGAAGCGTAGACGTGCCACGATTACATTCTCATTCAAACCAATTCTTAACTCAATGTGAGTCTTTTATACTTTGCACATTAAGATAAAAACTAAAGTCCAAATTTGGGCCTGATCTAAATCTGGTCATAAATCACTTGATAAATATATTACAGGAAGTCTGTAATACTTGTGAGATGTTTAGTTACAGCATTAGCATATAAAACTCATTTGAAAATGGTTGGCACATGCAGTTTTGAAACTTTACCTCAAAATATAAAATAAATATACAGATATCCTTCACATTTATTTAAAGTTTCTTTAAGATGTCTTTCCTATTGATTTACATTAGTATTGAATTCGTCACCAAAATAGTAAAATTTCCTTAGCCAAGTGAGTCTCCTGCCTTGGTCTCCCGAGTAGCTGGGATTACAGGTGTGTACCTCCACACCTGGATAATGTTTCTATTTTTAATAGAGAGGGGGTTTCACCATGTTGGCAGGCTGGTCTCAAACTCCTGACCTCAAATAATCCACCTGCTTCAGCTTCCCAAAGTGCTGGGATTACAGGGGTGAGCCACAGCTCCTGGCCTCCTTTCGTCTCTCCTCCTTTCCCCTCCTCTCCCCTCCTTTCCCCTCTCATCCTCTTCTGTCCTTTCTTTCCAGGCATATAAAACCCTGTTAAATAACGATCATGGTGCCTGATAAGGATTTCAGTTTAAGTTTCCATAAGTTATTAAACCATAAAACATTTCAGAATGTCATCTTGTACCTTAAGGCCTCGGTCATCTTGTACTTTAAAGACTGAAACAAAGGAAGGGTGGATTTTAGTAGAGGACAGGGACATTTAACTCTGGAACATGAAACCCAACCCAGCAAATGCAGCCTTAGTTAGACAGGTTGGGAGTTGCGGTGGAGAAACTGAAGCAACCATCTAGTACAGCATCTTAACCTGAATCCAGCAGGCTTCTAGAAGGCCTGTGGATGAGCTACAAAAGGCTCAAAACCCCTGGAAATTGCATGCAAAATTTTATCTGCCTGTTCCATTTCCATGGGAATAGGGTCCAAAACGTCATTAAAATTCTTCCAGGGATCTTGGATATAAAGAAGAGTTAAGAAAAGTCAGTCTGGAGGACCCTTTAGAAAGATTTTTCTATGTTAGGTACAGAGACAAGCAGGTGGAATCTGCATTTTTAAAAAATAAAAAGCATAACTTCATCATTTTTGCTATTTTAGAGCTGCCAAGCTTAGAGTTAGGTGGGAACATTTTTTTCTTTAAAATTTCAAATATTTGTGTATTATTGTCAAATACTTTCTAATTAAAAAATAAAAATCTTGGTTTTCTGGTTTTACATTGATAAATTATAAAATAGATATTAAATATATTCTGTGACAAAGCAGTACAACTTGTACATTGTAGATTTTGAATAAATAATGCTTTCCTTGGTAAAATACAGTGTAAATTGCTAAGGCTCCTTTAGAATCAGTTGCAAGGTTAAGCTACTCGGGGGAACACAGATAAATATGGCATGGTTACAGGCCTATAGCAGCTTAAAATGCATTTGGGAGGCATATAACCATATGTCAGAAATTAGGCTGTATAAACATTGGTCAATTAGCATTTTCTGACATTAGTATTTTATTTTTCAAAAGTAATTTAACATAAGTAACTGATATTATAAGCACCTATATTTTAAAATAAAACAAGACTTAAAAGAATATAAAGAAGAGCTATTATTACTTGTAGAATAATTTTTAAAGAGTCGTTTTTGTGGTTGATGTCAATTTATTCTAATACCATTAATATAAATAGAGATAAAACTATGAAACCAGCAAAGGAAATCCAGTTCGGTAAAAGAAGAAAATTAAAAATTCATTTCACTTTCCCAGCCTTTACTGAAAGCTTCACTTTTAAATAGCAAAAGGTAATTATTTAAATATTGCAAAGCTTGACCACTGATTAAGTAATCTGGAAACTTTGCTTGCTTACCTGACTTGGCCAGTGCTCTTGTTGGAAATGTACTCTGGATGTTTCTGGTTAAAAATGGGTGTGGATTTATAGACACACACACACACCTGACCTACAACCTCACCTGCATAGAAACAAGAGCATAGTTACCGGAAAACAAACTTTAAAAAGTAGGCTGGTCTGAAAAACTCTGTACTTCTTTCCAGTTCTCATGCTTCTCACACTAAAAAAGCTCTTTTCTTTTTCTCTAAATTCAGATTGAATGTCCTCATAAAATGAGGTTAAATACCATCTTTGTGGTTCTTTCTCTTTTACTTTTTATTTCCCAAGGTAATTTAATGTTTGGCTGAAGTTCAGCACACACACAAAAAAAAGGAAGAAGGAAACTGGAATGAATTTAAGAACTGTGTGCATGCTATTGTTCTTGATGAGAGTGCTGTGAGGCTTGCAGATTAGAAATAAAGCAAATAGAAATTCCTAAGGGTTACTCTGTTTACAGGAATATAATTAACAGCTAAAGAGATTGAGTCCTTTTTTTTTTTTTGAGAGAGAAGGAAATAATTCTGTTTTAAAATTGAACATTTTCATAATTTGATTATTCTTTACAATTTTTCTATAAAATCTTTACTGTGCACAAAAATAGAAAACAGCAATTAGATAAGTTTAAATTTATCTAATAGATACTATTTAATTAATTGACAGTAATTATTTAATTACTGTTAAAATAATGTAGGGCAGAATGTCATCAAATTTGTTTTTTTGCACAGCCCAGGAAACAGGAACGATTTTGACATTTTTAAATGGTTGGGGAAAAAAACCAAAAGAATCATATTTTGTGATATGTGAAAGTTATATGAAATTCACTTTCAGTGTCCATAAATAGAGAGAGATTTGGTGGATGGCATGCAGCCATGTGCATTTACTTATTAGTGTCTGTGGCTACTTTTGCACTGCAACAGCAAAGTCCGGTACAGTCCAGGACAGTGGATACCAAAATCTGTGCACACTAAGTTCCATATCTGGCCCTGCGTAACCCACAGATATGAAAAGTTGGTCCTCCATATGTGCAGGTTTGGCATCCTGTGAACACAGTATTTTTGATCCACTTTTGGTTGTGGATGCAGAACTTGCTCATATGAAGGACTGTATTTATTTAAAAAAAATTTCTCCTCTATATGAACCCACACCATTCAAACCTATATTGTTTAAGGGTCAGCTGTGCTTGTGACAGGGACTGTATGATCTGCAAAACTGAAAATATTTACTATCTTTAGTAAATGTTTACAGAAAATGTTTATTGAAGCGTAATCCAGGGTATTGTTTATAAATTCCTTTCCCTCCCTCCCTCCCTCCCTTCCTTCCTCCCTCCCATCCTCCCTTCCTCCCTCCATCCCTCCATCCCTCCATCGCTCACTTCTCTCACTCTTTTTTTTTTTTGTTTCTTTTTCTTGTGGGGGAGGGTCTAATTGCTCTGAATATATTAACAAATGTACTGTGCAGGAATGGGGGTGATGGTCGTCTTGCTCCTGATGTTAAAGGGGATGTGCTTCTAGTATTTTAACTTCAGACGTAGTGCTGGATTTGGCTGAGTTGACCATGTTAAGAAGGTAACCGTTATTCTTAAACTACCTCTCTTAAAAGCAGGAATGTTGGATTTTGTTCTATAAAGATGGGTGTATGGATTTTCTCATTTGATATAGAAAATTTTACTGTTTTCCTAATTAAACTTTCCATGGTCCTGAAAGAAACCTCATGTAGCTAGGTTGTGTATTCTTTAACTGTACTGCTGATTTGTGTACTTGTCTAACTATGCTTTCTTCCTTACACAGGTTCTCAAAGGGAACCTTCCCTGGAACATGCTATTCAAATGGAATCCTTCTTGCTGAAGGTTAAGAAACTTGACCTATAATTTTAATTTTAAATCCAGCCAGCCTTTGCAAAGCAAAGAAATGACTGGGCAATACTCCTTAAATTTCTCTGTTAGTGAAAAGTCGGGGAAAGTTTTCAACTTCTTGTTGACTGAGTGTGATTATGGGAAAATCTCAAAATATTCTGCATCCCTGTTAAACTTCTCACATAGTATTCATTTAAATAAATATAAGATAAGAGTGAAAAAGAGGAAGTCGAGTACCTGTGGGGTAGTGAAACTAGATCCTGTAATGTCTGAGCGGATCAGTGTCTTTAGGTCTCTCCCACTAGGGTGATAATGCAATGTGTCCTCTAACCCAGGACAATTTTGAAAGTAAAAGGAGGCAATAAAGTCATTGGAATTATGGCATCTTAAAATAATATTTTGAAATGTATATTTGTTAGCCAAAATTGGTTTTATTGTGTAATAGATCACAAATAGTTCTATGAAAGATTATTCTTAGAAGTAAAATTATTTAAAGTATATTCATGTACATGATGGCAAATTATACAAATTATTCTTTGGATATATTTATGTTAATCATTTTCTTAACTGTACCTATCTGATACCAGGTGGGTGGTATTTTTTCTGGCATTAACTGTCTTTATTTTTTCAATATGACCTCATATTTATTTTTTCATAAAATTGACTGCAATAATCTTCAAAGTCAATCTTAGGGTTAATGGATTTGGAACTGTCAACAGCTTCAATTTACTCTTCCTGTAGGTCATATTACATCCTATTTTTAATTAAGAAAATAATCTTTCTATAGCTGATGGTTTACCTGGTATTTGAGAAAGTCTAGTTCACTGGAGGACAGTTTTAATTCTAATTTTAATCTTATTGAAATATTATCTCAAATATTGTCTTTTAGCCTCTGCTTAGAGTATCTTCTTCAACAGAAAATTTTACAAGATGAAACAAGTAAAATAAATCATCTTGCCTTATAATTATTTTAAATGTTTCATTAAATTTCCAAGCTACAAAATTGTAGGGCCTCTCTATTTCATTCTATTCAGGAACAGAATATAAGTGTATCTAACTATATACTCTTTTAATAATAAATCGAGCTATTTTTCTCTTGGAGTTGATTCTTTTGAGGGCATTGTTCTATATTTTTACAAGTTTAATTGTTCACATAAGTCATTAGTTAAATAAAGGATTAGGATTACCTATTCACTTTGTGTGTGTGTGTGTCCATCTGTTTGTATTTCAGTTTATCAGTCTCTTACTAAGAAAATTTATATATATTTAAAAAAGCTGACAGTGGAAAGTAGGTATTCCTCTTTCCCAGTCTATGGGTCTTCTTGAGGCAATAATGATTATTTTCTGAGCCTTCTTCCAGAAATACTTTCTCTCTGTTAAAGCATGTCTCTATCTGTTTATCATCTCTCAATACTCTATTTATCTCTTTATCTACCTATTTATATTTGTATATTCACACAAATGATGCCATTCTATTAATACTTCTGAACCTCTTTTTATGTAAGAATATTGAAAATTGTACCATATTAGGACAGGTATTTGGAGACTATTCAGTAAATGAAAGAGAATAATGTCTTGCAGAGAGCATTTATGTATCACTATTTTCTAAATCCTGTACAGGCAAATAGTTATTTTTAAAAATATTGGGTTTGGAGAAAAAAGACTCTTTGGATCAAAGGAATAGATAGCTCCAGAATTTGTTATTGAGCAGTATAATTTTATACCAAATATTTAAATGCATAGTGTTTTTATAAGCCTCTCATAATCAATGTAACCTACAGGTTCTTGCTCTGTCAAAATTAGTTACACTTCCCGTTGCAAAACAATAATGCTTTATTTCCGTCAAGCATAAAGTCTCTGAACTTGGAGGGTAGTACATCTAAACACTTGATAAACCTGTGGTATTTTTATAATATAAATGTAAATGAGATTTATTCCTTGGTATTTGCCCTGTGAGCTAAATAAGATTAAGTAGAATTGTGCATGTAGCTTTTGGATTAGAGATTCAAGTCCTTCAATCAGGCTCTTACCTGTAGCTTGTGGTGATAAACTTTGTACTTTTTCCCATAAAAATGCTCTTATATCTTAAACAAGCATAGCATTTTTTCCTCCCATGATGGAGATCAGGGACCTAGCCTGGCCAGTTTCCTCAGCCCAATTCAGGGAGGGCCTGTTTTGGAAGACATGAATACAATTAAAACGAATTGTGCATAGCTGGGAGGCAGCCATAGTGAATCTGAAGTGAGATCCCCAAATAGTTCTCAAGTAGATGAAGAATAGATACAGATAATGGGAAGAAGAAAGCAGAGCCAGAGAATAACAGAAGGAGGGAAAGGAGGGAGTACCCACTGGATTTGAGGAGGAAAGAGTGGTAGGGCTCTTGAGTGATGTGTGGGGCATTTGACTCCATTCAGCAGACTGGAGAATATGGATGTGGTCGTACCATGAGATTAGAGGATAAAAAACCTTTTTAAGATGGCAAATAAGGTGTTATAATGTGATCCACATTTTAAAAGTTATGTTTTAACATAAAAGAATAAATATATTCATAAGCTGCAGACATAAAAGCACCAAGGCATAGAATAAGGTATCTTTCTAGGGAAACTATGAGTCTTTCCATAGGGAATCATTTTATTTTGATAGCTTCAAAAATTCTAATAGAAGATTATCTCCTGAAAGAGAATATAGCTCCTCTAGTTGATCTTATTCTTAAGGACTAAATATTGTATATACAAATCCACAATGAAAATTAGTTTCAAAGATGAATTTTGAAAGTCAACTAAATTGTATATTCTTATAAGTACAAATTGATATTTGATTAAACCATACATTAACAGTCCTCAGTCCTGCTAAAACTCTTCATTCATTTCCTTCTTGATTTAATTAATTAATTAATTTATTTATTTATTGAGTCATGGTCACACTCTGTTTCTCAACTTGGAGTGCAGTGGCATGATCACAGTCCCCTGCAGCCTCTACCTTCTGGGCTCAAGTGATCCTCCCACCACAGCCTCCGGAATAGCTGGGACTACAAGCATGTGCCACCCATACCCAGCTAATTTTTGTGTTTTTTTGTAGAGATAGGGTCTCACTAAGTTGCCCAGTCTCCCAAAGTGCTGAGATTACAAGTGTGAGCCACTACACCTGACCCCTCTTAGTTGATTAATACAGAATTTTAAGTACATATTTTTTGCCATTGCTATATATTGTTTTTATAGAATTACCATACAAAATATTGTTGGTTGTTTACTTAAGACTATTTTTCTTTCATATAGCTCTCTTTTCTGAAACATACTGAGTTGGTTCAGCTTTTCCTTTTCTACTGTGCTGTTTTATATTTAAGGTGGGCCCCATAGCCAGACTTAGGGGCTAGATTGATTAGTGTATTCAAGTGGTTCTTAACCAGGGGACATTTGGCAATGTCTGGAGACATTTTTGATTGTTGCGATTGGGGAGGGTGCTATAGGTATCTACTGGGTAGAGAGCAAGGAGGATTTTAAACAATGTACAGAATAGCTCCCTCCAACAAAGAATTATCCATCCCAAAATGTCATTAGTGATGAGGCTGAACTCCTGGTCTATTTTTACCCAATCATGGTGATCCCCTTTCTAAATCACTGTTGGTTTAGGCATAAACATGTGATATAATTCTTGCTGATGAAATAGGGGAAATCTAAGGAAAGTTTCTTCTCATTAATTAAAAATCAATAAATGTAAAGAAAATGGCTCCCTTTTCCACTGATATGGTCATATCTGGATGCAGTGTATTGAACTCCGACAGCCACCGTAGTTTCATGAGGATGATTAGGAAAAAACATGTTGATTTACCTTAAAGAACCTGAGTGAAAGATGGAGAGAATCTGTGTGTGTGTGCGTGTGTGTGTGCACCTCTGTGTGTGTCTAAATATCAGAATCACCATTTTAATCAGCCTCCAGCCTGAAACTGTCATATCTTAGGGCTTTTTCTAAGAAAAAAATTTTCTTCCTATTGTTTAAGCCAGCTGAGGTTTTGTTACTTTTAGCTATCAGGCAGCATCCTAATTGATAACATTATTTAGCATTTGCTTATTTCATAATTACATATTTAACTTTTTTGACTTTTAGTTTCATTTTTGATTGATATTTCTTTTATGCTGTATCTTTATCATTGTTTATTTTGCTTTACTAATAGGCTGGGTAAAATTTTTTTGTGTGTATAATTTTAGAAGAAGTGTACACTGGTGATATTAATTGATCTTTGTAAGTCTAAAATGCCTTTTTGTTCATCTCCTGGGATGGGAGCTTGCGTGAATGTTGGATTATTCATAGTTCAGTACGTTTTAGATACAGCTGTTGAGGGTTCTGCTTATTTAGTGGGCACCATCTTCTACTTGGTATGGAAGAAAGGTTTGAGGACCATCTGTCGTTATTGTGTGACCTATTTTTTTTTTTCCTTGTCCAGAAGCTTGTAGAATTATTTGCTTGTTCTTAAAATTAAAAATGTTAATCAAGGCCAGGCGTGGTGGCTCACGCCTGTAATCCCAGCACTTTGGGAGGCTGAGGCGGGCAAATCACCTGAGGTCAGGAGTTCGAGACTAACCTGGCCAACATGGCAAACCCAGTCTCTATTAAAAATACAAAAATTAGCTGGGCATGGTGGTGCGCACCTGTAATCCCAACTACTCAGGAGGCTGAGGCAGGAGAATTGCTAGAACCTGGGAGACGGCTGTTGCAGTGAGCCAAGATGGCACAACTGCACCCCAACATGGTCAACAGAGCGAGACTCTGTCTCAAAGAAAAAAAAATGTTAATCAAGATCAAGTCCATTTCCATCACAGGCATGGGGGCTAACACTAGTACCAGCTCCTTCCAGCTGCTACTGCTAGAGCTTATAGACAAATCTAAGAATCAAAAATTCTCATTGTGATGAAGAGTGATAAGGAAATTGTTGATACTCTTCTAGGATTTGATAACTTTGTCAATACAGTACTACACGATATCACTGATTTTGAAATCCCACCAGAAGAAAGAGTACTAAATTAGATCAGATTTCACTAAATAGAAATAATATAATAATGTTGGTTCATGGAGGAGGAGGACCTGAGGTATGAATGTGTTTCCTTGACTTATGCTGAATTCTGTTTTGTCTTGTAATGAAAAGAAAATAGATTTTTTTTTTCGCCTTTTAGTGTTTAGATCTTATAAAACTAAGTTTCCTATTAAGGGAAATGTTTTGAAGGCATGTACCCATTTTTGTAAGCTAATCATGATTATCTTGGAAAAAAAAGAAAAAAGTTTATTTGAAGATTAAAATAGAGGTGTTTTGGTTAAAAAATTTCATCAAGATATTATAAAATATAAATTGCTACTTCTTAATTTTGCCTAAGACTCAATAAATGTGTTGAATCATAAACACCCAAGGCTGTGTTCAGTTTCTAGAAGTGTTTCTTCTTATCATCTAGCTGGTTATTGAATTTCATTATGATCAACTCTTTATTTCTGGAAAACTTGCTTTCCAGATTTGAGATGTTCCTCGACTTATGGTGGAGTTACATCTTGATAAGCACATTATAAGTTGAAAATATCGCAAGTTGAAAATGCATTTAATATACCTAAAGTACTGAATATTATAGCTTAGCCTAGCCTACCTTAAGTGTGTTCAGAACACTTATATTAGTCTTCAACTGGGTAAAATCATCTGGCAACACACTGCACTGTAGAGTATTGGTTTACCCTCCAGATTGCATGGCTGACTGGAAGCTGGGGCTCACTGCCTCTGCCCAGCACAAGAGAGTCTGCTACTATGTATCACTAGCCTGGGAAAATATCAAAATTCAACATTTAAAGTATGATTTCCACTACAGGCATATCGCTTTTGCACCATTATGAAGTAGAAAACTTGTAAGTCAAACCATGGTAAGTCAAGGACCATCTGTATTGGAAATCTGACATTATTATCTATATGCCCTTTATAATTTGCATCTCTCTAGCCTGCCTCCACAGAGGCCTGAATTTCTCATTGTTTTTTTTTAACCAATTTGATCCTTGTAGTAGTCAGTTTATTCTTTATTTTTCCCATTACAGTAAAAAGGTTAGCAATCACACTTTTCATTTTGAAACTTCTTTTCTAGCTTCAAATTGTTTTGTTTATGACTATAGATCTTGTTTTTATATCTGTGTGATAAGGTGTTTCTGTAAGGGGTGTAGCCAGCTATTAAACCTCCAGAGTGACTTCATTTCCTAAGCCTGCCTTTGCCAGGTTTACACTGTGGGTGCCTTTGTAGCTCCCCACTGTATGAAGACTCCAGCTTTTATTGCACTTCCTGGAAATGCCAGCAGAATGAACAATTTCTCCCACAAATCATCGCATGACTTAGCTTTATTTTCAGGCCCCACTGCAAACCTGTTGGAGGCAGATAGTGTTCCTTCACTTACGCCCTGCAGGCTGTCTTTTATACATATTAGATTATGGACATGTCAGTCCTCACAGCCTGATCTTGTCTGTGCTGTCTTAGAGAGATTTCTTGAATTTTCAGTTTGACTAAGTACATCTTTCTGTCATTTTCAAGAGGGTATAATTGTTTCCTTACTATGTTCAAAAAAGAAGAATGTGGGCTGAGTTTGGCATCTTGTACAGAATGCTACCATTTACTCCACTTTAAATTGAACCTAAGATAGGTTGAGTGACTTGTCCAAACTCACAGTAAGTAGCAGAGCCTGGTCTTAAACTTAGATCATTTGAATCCAAATTTTGTGTTCTTTCCACTAGGAAGGCAGTATGCATAGTAGTTAAGAGTGGGAGTCCTACAGAAGGAGAGTAGACAGGTTCTAACATCTGGAGGAGTGGGCCCATAGGGGACCACGACAAGGAATTGATTCTCCAGTCAAGCATGAACATGAAAAGAGAATTTTCTTTTCACATTTTACCTTACAGTGTGACCACTGATTTCAATCCCACCTTTTGTGATGCTTCCTCTAACAATGTCGTCATTGCCTTAACAATTGTCATGACTTGTTAGTTATGTGAGGAGAAGTGATCATGGGACCATTTGCCCTGAGCATCCAGCCTCCAGTGGTCCTTCTATTCTGGGGCTAGGATGTCTGGGTTCCAATCCTGCTTAGTAGCCACCATGACCACAGACAAATTACTAATGCAAATAGAAATGATGATAATGTTTATCGTACGGAAGTGTTGTAATGATGAAATGTGAGAGAACATGAAAAGTGACAGCAGTCAGTACCTTCCCAAACATGTGGGCCTACCTTAGAGCAGGCGCTTTGGTCTCTTCGGCAGTTAATGAAGATAAAACAGTAAATACAAAGGTCAAATTGCTCTCTTTTTTGGAAAAGAAAATAAATGAGTATTTTAAAAATGATAGCTGATGAGTTCCCAATAAATATTAGCTTCTCTTATTTATTGTATAACTATTATTCAAGTGAGCCCACTAAGCCCAGAAACTAGTGAGAAAACTCTTTTAGCAATAAGATGGGCTGATGTATTAGGTATTTTCCCAAAACATGATATTTTAGAGGATAGACTTCTCTCAAGATGAGTAGGAGCCAGTTTTGAAAATTCATGATTCGAGTACTAATTCCATTTCAATTTTAAACAAGTTTATTCAGTTTTGTTCATGTTTTTCTTGGCCCAATAAATTATCCTAGTGAGCTGTTTGTCTGCGGAGGAGGTGGGTTTACAACCTGAAGAGTCAATTTGGAAGTTCAACAGGAGCTGAGCTGAGCTACTCTCTGACTCTGACATTAGATGTCACTGCAATCAAAGGAAAGTAGAGCGGGCAACCTAGCAGTGAAGTGAAAATTCAATGTGGTGGAGGAAAGAGAAGTGTTTCAATTGTGGTGCAAAGTTCCTGGATAAGAACTTGTGACATGATTTGCGTATCCACCTTGCCATGGGGAAAAAGGAGCATTTTAATACATGTATGGCAACTGCTTCATTTTCCTAAGACATTGACTAGGAAAAACTCCTAACCACTTTGCACATCTTGTTATTTCTTCCCCTAATAGATAACAGAACTGATAGAGGCCCCCAAGGATTTTCAGTGCAGAATATTCCTAACAGGTTCCAAATGATAATTTTACGGACCAGATCACCAAGTCTAGTTCTTCTGAGCTTAATGCTTAAGGCTTAAGTTGTCTTTCAAATATTCTTCAATTATATACTTTATCAGGTGTTCCCAAAGTTTCTTTGCTTAAAGATGTGAAGAACCCCAGGTTACTAGTATTTGTGTGTTAAGAGTAGAATTACCAGATACATTCACATTTGTTTACTTAAGCAAAATATCTACAAACAGAGGGCAGGGGACCAAACTAATGTTTCCATTTATTGCTAGGCAACTGGGTGAACTGAAAAGTCCATCCTCCCAAGGCATATTATATTAAATATATCTTTACGTATGTGAACTGGCACACACTATTGGAATAGATTCAGAATATCTAACAATTGATGCGGTATAGGTACCAATGAATTAAATCTAGTCATGGCTAGGGCTTTCAGTGGAAAATAAGGGCACTCCATATGGGTGTAGGGAAGATCCAATGGGGAGCAACCGCTGTAGTACCTATTTATCAACTCTTGAGGGAAGTACTTTGACATATTAATAACTGGGATGACTGTACCAGTATTTATTGGTTGAATATCAGCCTGCATATGTATAACTTGGCTTATCAAGAGCCCACAAGATCTCTGGTTTAGGTTCCAAGTACAAGTATCAAAGTTCATTCTCATTACCCTCTTGATATTGGTCCGAGTTGCTAATTTTTACATTGCTTTAGTGGTGGGAAGGTCCCACATGGAGAGAAATATTATGAAATATGCAGAGAGAAGCTTGGTCTTTACATGTCTACATCTTTTTTTCAAGCTATGATGAAGGCCTTGATTCTGATGGGCATCAAAAGGCGGATACAGCTCTGAAGATTCAGAAAGGCAGATTCGTGTCTAACATAACTACATTACCTTGGTGATCCCAGGAAGTAGACTGATACTGGGGATAGGAGTGGGGTTCTCAGTACTGGTGACAAAGTTTATTTTAAAGTGTCTTGATTTTTTTCCTTTGCTCTTCGTGAGAATTAATGCAATGTATGTAAACTGTTTCATGTAGATAGGTTGAAGAAGAAAGACTGGATAGCAACGGCCTAAGAGCAGGCAGTTTTCATGTTCAAGGTGTTTTTGCATCATGTGCAGTGCTTAGATTACTGAGTCCATAGTAATTACCTAGTTGTTATTTGACACTTGATTGATTTTTTGTTTTCTGTTGATTATTCTCATTGAGAAGAAATGGAAGTATTCAGAAGCTGTTCTTCTGAATACTTGTATCATTTTCTTGGTGATTCCGAACCAAACTTACAGCTAAATTATCTGGATTATATTAATCTTTGTATACATTAAAACTGCTAAGTTTTTATAATGGAAGGAAAGAGGACTACTGCTTATATATGTCTTAATGTGTCTGTGCCATGCTGTTTTAATTATGCCAAGTGTTCACTGACAAAAGGATGAATGGAACATACAATTTAAAAATATGAACATTTTATTAATATTTGGCGCTATAACTTTAACAATCACTGATTACCGTCATGTTTAGGGACCTTGTCTCACCAATACCAGACACATATTGATGTCACAATGAACTGTATTTTTCTACTGTTATGGGAAATTACTTTCTTTTAATTCCACCATTTCTCATTGTTTGGCCACTTTTACTTAGGGGTTTGCTATTTCATTGTTACATGTATGTTTTTTTGTTCCAATGTCTTAAAAATTCCAATTCTTAAGGTTGATTCCATTGTACATCTTTGGATTTCACAGTATATAGTTAGGCTGTAGTCTTGTCAAGATGAGAAATTACCATGATGCCATGATAGCTTCTAACTATGCTACTGTTTCAGAAGTCAGGAGCCAATGTCTCATAGACCAAATTAAGACCTCAAACTACATGGTTTACTGAGTCAAAACACAGTGAGAAGCAAGTGGCAAAGAGTAACAACTTGGATGGGATGCAAATGAGAGGGATGGACTACAATACTTAAATCCAGAGCTGCATTATATCCATATATCCTGCCCCTTTCCACTTCATTAGTATTCCCTGCTAATGGTAGGCTTATGGTGACTGAGTTCCACATGGGAAAGGAGGCTCAGCAGAAAGAAGGTGCTCAAAGTCACGTTGGTATATCTGAGAGACCACAGGGCAAAATGGCCAGTAGCTATTTTTAAATAGCAATGACTTTTGTATGGGGCAGAAAACATGAGGAGCCAGAATGAGTGTCAACAATGGGTGACTGACTTAACTATGATGTTAATGAAGGTAGCATTATTTGAATCTAGAAAAATATATATATATATATATACACACACACACTTATATGTATGTACTTTTACATCTTTAATGATATTTAATTTGAATAAAATGCATCCACTTAAAATTATATTTCTAAGACTTCTGAAGAAATTACACACTCATGTAACTTCTAGCACAATTAAGATCTAGAATATTTTCATCAGTTCCCAAAATTTCCTTGGGCCACTTTGCAGTCAATGGCCCACCCTAAACCCTAGACAACCACTACTCTTCTTTCTGTCTGTATAGATTAATTTTGTCTTTTCTAAATAAAATTATATAGAATGTGGTCTTTTGTGTTTAGCTTCTTATGCTAACCACATTTTTGAGATTCATCCATGTTATTTCATGTATCAGTAGTTCATTCCTTGTTATTGCTGAGTGTTATTCCACCATATAAACAGATCTCAATTTGTTTAGCCACTCACCTAGTGTTTTTCTGATTTTTTTCTTTTCTTTTTTTTTTTAACTTTCATTTTAAGTTCAGGGTTACATGTGGAGGTTTGTTACATAGGTAAACTTGTGTCATGGGGGTTTGTTGTACTGATTATTACATCACCCAGGTATTATGCCTAGTATGCCTGTTATTTTTCCCTCTCCTCTCCCTTCTCCCATCCTCCACCCTCCAATAGGCCCCAGTGTATGTTGTTCCCCTCTATGTGTCCATGTGTTTTCATCATTTAGTTCCCACTTAGAAGTGAGAGCATGTGGTATTTGGTTTTCTGTTCCTGTGTTAGTTTGCTAAAGATAAAGGCCTCCAGCTCCATCTATGGCCCTGCAAAGGACATAGTCTTATTCTTTTTAGTGGCTGCATAGTGTTTCATGGTATATATGTGCCACATTTTCTTTATCCAGTCTATTATTGATGGGCACTTAGGTTGATTCCATGTCTTTGCTATTGTGAATAGTGCTGCAGTGAACATACATGTGCATGTGTCTTTATAACAGAATGATTTATATTCCTTTGGGTATATAACCAGTAATGATATTGCTGAGTCAAGTGATATTTCTATCTTTAGGTCTTGAGGAATTGCCACACTGCCTTCCACAATGGTTGAATTAATTTATACTCACACCAACAGTGTTTAACCATTCCCTTTTCTCCACAAACTCATCAGCATCTGTTACTTTTTGACTTTTTCATAATAGCCATTCTGACTGGCATGAGATGGTATCTCATTGTGGTTATGATTTGCATTTCTCTAATAATCAGTGTCACTGAGTTTTTTTTTTTTTTTCCCAAAGGATTGTTGACTGTATGTATGTTTTCTTTTGAAATGTGTCTGTTCATGTTCTTTGCTCACTTTTTAGTTTTAGTTTTATTTTTTCCTTGTAAACTTGTTTAATTTCCTTATAGATGCTGGATACTAGACCTTTGTCTGATGGATACACTGCAAAAAATTTCTCCCACTCTGTAAGTTGCCTGTTCACTCTGACAATAGTTTATTTTGCTGTGCAGAAGCTCTTTAGTTTAATTAGATCCCATGTGTCAATTTTGACTTCGTAATTGCTTTTGGCATTTTCATCATGAAATATTTGCCCATGGTTGTCCTGAGTGGTACTGCCTAGATTTTCTTCTAGGGTTTTTATAGTTTTAGGTTTTATATTTAAGTCTTTAATCCATCTTGAGTTAATTTTTGTATACAGTGTAAGGAAGGGGTCCAATTTCAATTTTTTGCATATGGCTAGCCAGTTCTCTCGCACCATTTATTAAATAGGGAAACTTTTCCCCATTGCTTGTTTTTGTCAGGTTTGTAGAAGATCAGATGGTTGTAGGTGTGTGGTCTCATTTCTGATTTCTCTATTCTGTTCCATTGGTCTATGTGTCTGTTCTTATACCAGTACCAGTGTTTTGGGTACTGAAGCATTATAGTATAGTTTGAAGTTGGATAGCATGATGCCTCCAGCTTTGTTCTTCTTGCTTAGGATTGACTTAGCTATTTGGGCTCTTTTTTGGTTCCATATGAATTTTAAAATAGGGTTTTCTAATTCTGTGAAGAATGTCAGTGGCAATTTAATGGGCATAGCATTAAATCTATCAGTTACTTTGGGCAATATGGCCATTTTAATGCTATTGATTCTTCCTTTCCATGAGCATGGAATGTTTTCCCATTTGTTTGTGTCCTCTGATTTCTTTGAGCAGTGGTTTGTAGTTCTCCTTGAAGAGGTCCTTCACTTTCTTTGTTAGCTGTATTCCTAGGTATTTTATTCTTTTTGTAGCAATTGTGCGTGGGAGTTCATTCATGATTTTGCTCTCTGCTTGCCTGTTGTTGGTGTATAGAAATGCTAGTAATTTTTGCACATAGATTTTATATCCTGAGACTTCACTTAAGTTACTTATCAGTTTAAGAAGCTTTTGGGGTTTTCTAGATATAGGATCATGTCATCTGCAAACAAAGGTAATTTGACTTCCTTACTTCCTATTTGAACACACTTTATCTTTTATTTTTATCTTTTCTCTTCCCTGACCAGAACTTTCAATACTATGTTGAATAGGAGTGATGAGACAGGGCATCCTTGTCTTATGTTGATTTTTAAGGGGAATGCTTCCAGCTATTGTCCATTCAGTATGATATTGACTATGAGCTTGTCAGTAATGGATCTTATTATTTTGAGGTATGTTCCTTCAATACCTAGTTTATTGAGAGTTTTAAACATAAAGGGATCCTTAATTTTATTGAAGGCCTTTTCTGCATTTATTGAAATAATCATATGGTTTTTGCCTTTAGCCCTATTTATGTGATGAATCACATTTATTGATTTGTATGCTTGGAACTAACCTTGCATCCCAGGGATGAGGTCAACTTGATCGTGGTGTATAAGCTTTTTGATATGCTGTGGATTCAGTTTGCCAGTATTTTATTGACGTTTTTGCATCAATGTTCATCAAAGTTATTGACCTGAAGTTTTCTTTTTTTGTTGTACCTCTGCCAGGTTTTGGCATCGGGATGATTCTGGCCTCATAGAATGATTTAGCAGGGAGTCCCTCCTTTTCGATTTTTTGGAATAGTTTCAGTAGAAATGGTACCAGCTCTTCTTTGTACCTCTGGTAGAATTCCACTGTGACTTTATCTGGTCCTGGGCTTTTTTTTGGTTAGTAGGCTATGTACTACTGCCTCAATTTCAGAACATGTTATTGGTCTATTCAGGGATTCAATTTCTTCCTGTTTCAGTCTTCAGAGAGTGTGAGTGTCTAGGAATTTATCCATTTCTTCTAGATTTTCTAGTTTATGTGCAGAGAGGTGTTTATAGTATTCTCTGATGGTTGTTTGTATTTCTGTGGGGTCAGTGGTGAGATTCCCCTTATTTCTGATTGTGCTTATTTGAATCTTTTCTCTTTTCTCCTTTATTAGTCTGGCTAGTGATCTATCTATTTTATTGTTATTATTGTTATTTTCAAAAAGCCAGCTCCTGCATTCACTGATTTTTTGAAGGGTTTTTTTGTGTTTCTATCTCCTTCAGTTTGGCTCTGATCTTGTTTACTTCTTGTCTTCTGTTAGCTTTAGGGTTTGTTTGGTCTTGGTTCTCTAGTTCTTTCAGTTGAAATGTTAGGTTGTTAACTTGAGATCTTTCTAGCTTTTTGATGTGGACATTTAGTGCTATAAATTTGCCTCTTAACACTGATTTAGCTGCTTTCCAGAGATTCTGGTACACTGTCTCTTTATTCTCATTAGTTTCAAAGAATTTCTTGATGTCTGCCTTAATTTTATTATTTAACCAAGAGTCATTCAGGAGTAGGTTGTTTAATTTCCATGTAGATGTGTGATTCTGAGTGGATTTCTTAATCTTGAGTTCTAATTTGATTATGCTGTGGTCTGAGAGACTATTTGTTGTTATTTCAGTTCTTTTGCATTTGTTGAGGCATGTTTTACTTTGGCTTATGTGATCAATTTTAGAGTAAATGCCATGCAGTAATGAGAATAATGCATATTCTGTTGTTTTTGGGTAGAGGGTTCTGTAGATATCTATCAGGTCCACTTGATCCAGGACTGAATTTAGGTCCTTTGTTAATTTTGTCTTGGTGATCTGTCTAATATTGTCAGTGGGGTGTTAAAGTCTCCTACTATTACTATGTGGAAGTCTAGGTCTCTTTGTAGGTCTCTAAGAACTTGCTTTATGAATCTGGGTGCTCCTGTATTGGGTTCATGTATATGTAGGATAGTTCCCTCTTGTTAAATTGAACACTTTACCACTACGTAATGCCCTTCTTTGTCTTTTTTTTAATCTTTGTTGGTTTAAAGTCTGTTTTTTTCAGAAACTAGGACTGCAACCCCTGCTTTTTTCTGTTTTCCATTTGTTTTGTAAATTTTCCTCCATTCCTTTATTTTCAGCCTGTGTGTGTCTTTGCACATAAGATGGGTCTCTTGAAGACAGCATACTGATGAGTCTTGGCTCTTTATCCAGCTTGCTATTCTGTGTCTTTTAGTTGGGGGCATGTAGGTCATTTATATTTAAGGTTAGTATTGTTAAGTGTGACTTTGACCCTGCCATTATGATGCTAGCTGGTTGTTATGCAGACTTGTTTGTGATTGCTTCATAGTGTCACTGGTTTCTGTATTTCACTGTGTTTTTGTAGTGGCTGGTAACAGTTTTTCCTTTCCATATTTAGTGCTTCCTTCAGAAGCTCTTACAAGGCAGGCCTGATGATAATGAATTCCCTCAGCATTTGCTTGTCTGAAAAGGATCTTATTTATCTTTTGCTTACGAAGCTTAATTTGGCTGGATTAAAATTCTGGGTTGAAAACTATTTTCTTTAAGAATGTTGAATATTGGCTCCCTAATTCCTCTGGCTTATAGGGTTTCCACTGAGAGGTCCACCGTTAGTCTGATGGGTTTCCTTTTGTAGGTGACCTGTTCTTTCTCTCTGACTGCCCTTAATGTTTTATCTTCTATTTCAATGTGGAGAATCTGATAATTATTTGTCTTGGGGTTGATCTTCTCATGAAGTATCTTTCTAGTGTTCCTTGCATTTCCTGAATTTGAATGTTGGCCTCTCATGCTAGGTTGGGAAGTTCTCCTGAATGATATCCTGAGGTATGTGTTCCAACTCAGTTCCATTTTCCTTGTCTGTTTCAGGTATCCTAATCTGTCATAGGTTTGGTCTCTTTGCATAACCCATAATTCTCAGAGGTTTTCATTCTTTTTTTCCTTTTCATTCTTTTTTTCTCTATTCTTATCTGCCTGTATTATTTCAGAAAGATAGTCTTCAAGCTCTGAGGTTCTTTCCCCCACTTGGTCTATTCTGCTATTGATAGTTGTGATTGCATTGTGAAGATCTCGTGTTGTGCTTTTCAGCTCCATCAGCTCAGTTATGTTCCTCTCTAAAGTGGCTTTTCTGACTCTAAGGTCCTGTATTGTTTTATCATGATTCTTAGCTTCTTGCATTGGGTTACAACATACTCCTTTAGCTTAGCGAAGTTTGTTATTACCCACCTTCTGAAGCCTCTTTCTGTCAATACAATCGTCTCAGCCTCAGCCCAGTTCTGTGCCCTTGGTGGAGAAGTGTTGTGGTCATTTGGAGAAGAAGAGTCATTCTGGCTCTTTGAGTTTTCAGCCTTTTTTTTCATTGATTATTTCTCATCTTTATGGGCTTATCTACCTTCAATTTTTGAAATTGCTGACATTTGAATGGCGTTTTTGTGTTTTTTGTTGTTGTTGGTGGTGGTGTTTTCTGTTTAATGGATTTTCCATCTTGGCAGGGATCTGAGTGTCAGAGTATGTAAAATCCTAGGTCTCTGCATGCCTGAGTGGCTGCTCTGCCAAGACTCCATACAGCTCTGTGTATTGGACCCAAGGCCCTGGTGGTCTGGGCTCACAAGGGGATCTCTTGATTCACAGATTGCAAAGATCCACAGGGGAAGTGTGGCTTCCTGGGCAGGGTTGCACGATCACTTACCAACTCCACTGGCTGGGGTGGGGGTTCTCTTGATTCCGTGCCACTCCTGGGTAGGCCACTGCCTCTCCCTGCTTCTTCTTGTTCTCCATGGGTCCAGCTGCTTGCCTGTTTATGCACGAACCTGAATACCTTGGTTGAAGGTACTGAATTCACTCATCCCTTTTCTTTCCTCTCTGTGAGTGCCGTGGACCCTAGCTTTCTAATCAGTCATCTTGCCTCCACCTATTTTGTTGTCCAAACATGCCTCCATTTCTTTATTTTAAATATGTGGTAGAATTCACCATAAAGACAATTGGACCTAGAGTTTTATTTGTGGAAAGTTTAACATAAAAAAAACCTTTTATTTTGAAATAATAATATATTCACAAGAGATTGCAAAGATTGTCCAGAGAGGTTCTGTGTAACCTTCAGCAGTTTTCCTTATTGATTATATCTTACCTAACTACAATACAATAACAATGCCAGGAAACTGGTATTGCCACAAAATGTGTATATAGTTCTGTGCAGTTTTTATGCTATTAATATACAGAGCTATTCCATCATCACAAAAATCTCCCTCATACTATGCTTTTATAGTCACCCCTATCCTCTTCCCTCTTTCAATTCTGAGCCATGACAATGACTAATCTCCATTTATGGCCTTTAACCTTCCTCTTCTTATAATATAATTATCTTAAAAATTTACTCTATATAAATTAAGAACTACTTCAGCATTCTAATGTTTGCTTCAACTTTGAAACATAATTTAGAAAACTCAAGAAGTTAAGTCTGTTGTATTTACTTATATTCTTACTCATTCTGTTGTTCTTCCTTCCTGATGTTCTCAGATTCTATCTTTTATTATTTCCATTATATTTCAAGAACTTCCTTTAGTCATTCTTTAAGGCAAATCTGCTGGCAAGAATTTCTCTTTATCGGATTTTGATTACCCATCTAATTTTTTTTTTTTTTTTTTGAGACAGAGTCTTGCTCTGTCGCCCAGGTTGGAGTGCAGTGGCGTGATCTTGGCTCACTGCAACCTCCACCTCCCAAGTTCACGCCATTCTCCTGCCTCAGCCTCCCGAGTAGCTGGGACTACAGGCGCCCGCCACCAGGCCCGGCTAATTTTTTTGTATTTTTAGTAGAGACAGGGTTTCACCGTGTTAGCCAGGATGGTCTCGATCGCCTGACCTCGTGATCCACCCCCCTCGGCCTCCCAAAGAGCTGGGATTACAGGCGTGAGCCATACCCGTCTAATTTTTAAAGGGTATTTTCACTGGATGGAATTTTGTATTGATAACTTTTTTCTTTCTGCTCTTGAAAAATGTTGTCCACTGTAGTCTCTGATGATAAATCTGCTGTCATTTGAATTGTTGTCACAAATTAATTGACAATATATTTTTTCCCTTTAGGTAATGTATAATTTTTCTCTTTAGGTTTTTTTCTTTGTATTTAGTTATTTAGAACTTTTTTATTATGATATGTCTCTAGGAGGAGTTCTCTGGGTTTTCTTCTGTTTGAGGTTCACTCAGAATCTTGAATCTGTGAATTTCTGTCATTTACATTTTTGGAAATTTATTAGCCATTATTTATTTTAATATTTTTCCAGCCTCACCTTCTTTCTCTTCCAAAATTCCAATGACATGGATGTTAGATCTTTTGTTATGGTCTCACAGGTCCCTGAAGCTCTGTTTATTTTTTGCCAGTCAATTTTCTTTTTGTTCTTTGGAGTGGGTCATTTCTTTTGTTCTATCTTCTAGTCCACTGATTCTTTCTTCTGTTTTCTCCATTCTGCTGTTGAACCTATCTAGCTAATTTTAATTTTTGTGATTGTATTTTTCAGCTCTAAAATTTCCTTTTGATTTTTTAATAGCTTCTATTTATCTATTGAGACTTTTTCTATCGTTTGTCTTTTTTAAAAAATTAGTTTTTATTATGTTTGTAATTGCTCATTACAGGATTTTTATTATCACTGTTTACAAATCCTTGTCCGATAATTTTAGTATTTCTGTCATCTGTTGATTGTCTATTTTCATGCAGGTTGATATTTTTCTGGGTCTTAGTATGATGCATGATTTTTCACTGAAACCTGGACATTTTTGGTGTTATGTTATGAAACTATCTTAATACATTTTCTGTTTCAGCTGTCCTCCTCTGACTCCACTCTTGTAGGGGTAGGGAATTAGGAAATAATGCCCATTTATTTTTAGGGGAAGATGAAATTCCAGTTTCCCCAAATGACCTCAGTTGGTACCGAGGGTGGGAGTAGTGACTCCCCACTACGCCTTGCTAATACCACTCTGCCTGAGAAGAATAGGAGGACTTTGCCACTTTTCCCCATGCAGCCTCCACTGAGGCCACAGGGGAGATGACCTCATTAACACTCAATGACGGTGAATGTCCCGACTTTCTACTAGGTTTCTGACACTAACCTGGAGGTGAATGAAAAGAGTATTTTCTTATGACCTAGTGGGTGTGGAAGTCTAGACTCCCTGTGTGGTCTTCACAGACACTGTGAGAGTAGACCTCACTGTGACCTCATGAATATAAAAATCCAGGTTTCTCCTTGGCCTTCTTTGACATCACTCTGACAGGTAAGTTGAAGTGATTCCTTTCAGCCTGGCAGTGATAGGAGTCTAGATTCTTTATTTGACCTGTGTTAGTGAGCGTGAATTTGCAGGGGTTTTTCTTCCATAGTATTTTGGTGGAGTAGAGTAGATATTGTCTAAAAATGTTCTGTATTTCTAGGTTGTCCCTTTCCTGCTCTTTGGTTACATGAACTGGCTTTTGATGAAACTTCTTGTTGATCAGCTCCTGCTGGTGTTTTTGGCTTGCTGCCTTGTTTGATACTAAGTTTGGGATGTAAGAGGATAAAAAAAATTCCCAAAACTCAGGAACATAATCTTTTTCAAGATCAGAGGTCTCTAGGTCTCTAACTTATCTGCTTTCTTCTCTCCATCTTTCAGAGTCATCTTATGCTAGTTTTTTTTTTTTTTTTTTTTTTTTTGAGACGGAGTCTCGCTCTGTCACCTGGGCTGGAGTGTAGTGGCTGGATCTCAGCTCACTGCAAGCTCCGCCTCCCGGGTTTATGTCATTCTCCTGCCTCAGCCTCCCGAGTAGCTGGGACTACAGGCACCAGCCACCTCGCCCGGCTAGCTTTTTGTATTTTTTAGTAGAGATGGGGTTTGGGGTTTCACCGTGTTAGCCAGGATGGTCTCGAACTCCTGACCTCGTGATCCGCCCGTCTCGGCCTCCCAAAGTGCTGGGATTACAGGCTTGAGCCACTGTGCCCGGCCCCTTATGCTAGTTTTAT
This sequence comes from Piliocolobus tephrosceles, assembly GCF_002776525.5. NCBI lineage: Eukaryota > Metazoa > Chordata > Mammalia > Primates > Cercopithecidae > Piliocolobus > Piliocolobus tephrosceles. The sequence goes on along the minus strand of NC_045441.1, from coordinate 64,048,925 downwards.
ATATAAATGTCCTGACTGTTTAGTTGTACTTAGTGGGAATAGTAGGAAAAAGTACTTCTTCTACTCCATATGTGCAGAAGTGGAATGAAAAACTTTTGATTATGGAATTCAGTTTTGTTAAACTGATAATTCTACACAGATTTTCTCTTTCTTCTTGGGTCAGTTATTGTAATTTGAATATTTTAAGGAATTTGACCATGTCATGTATACATTCAAATTTGTTGGAATATAGCTTTTCATAAAGTTATTTTCTTAGCTTAAAATCTCTCCCTTTTTCTCTAATATTGGCAATTTGTTTCTGTCTTTTTTCTAAATAAGTCTATGTTATAGTTTATAAATTTTATTAATCTTTTTATTGAACCAGCTTTGGTTTCATTGATTTTTCTCTATTTTCAGTTATATATTTTACTGGTTTACACTTTATTATTTCCTTATTTCTGATTCCTTTCTACTTAATTTGCTTTTCATTTTCTGACTTCTTAAGGTAGGAGTTTAGGCCACTGATTACACATCTTCTTTTCTAATAAAAACATTTAATTCTCAGATTTCCCTTTACACACTATTTTAGCTGCATTCCCCCAAATTTTGACCTTTTAAAAGAATTTTCATTCAGTTCAAAAGATTTTCTAAATTTCTCATCTTTTTTTCCTTTTTCACACATTGGTTGGTAAAACGTATTAATTTCTAAATTTTGAGAATTTTTTAGACATATTTCTCACATTGATTTTTAATTTCATTTTGATGTGTTGAATTATTTCTGACAAAAAAACTATGATAATACTTAGATTTATTCTTTTTTGAGTGTGTTATATATAAATATATAAACATACAGATGTATATCACAGATATGTAACAAAAAGATATATGTTCTGTCATTCTTAGGTAAGGTGGTCTATAAATATTAATTAGATTAGGGTGGTTGATAGTGTTCACATTTTCTATGTCCTTATTCATATTCTGCCTACATGATCTATCAGTGGTTGGAATAGATGTATTGAATTATATTTCTAAGTGTTTAAACCCCATAATACATTGAATTATTTTTGCTTTATACTGTCAATTACTATTTAGAGAAATTAAAACAGATTTAAAAATGTTTTCCTACATACTATTTTAAGCTTTATTCACTCCTTTGAGTAGAACCAAGTTTTCACTGTGATCATTTTCCTTTTGCCAGAAGAATGCCCTTAACTACTTGCTTGAGTGCATGTTTGCGGCTGATAAATTCTTTTCACTCCTACTTGTCAAAAATGTCTTTATTTTGCCTTTTGTTTTTTAAAGACTGTTTCTTTAAAACTGGATTTAGAGTTCTAGATAGACATTCTTTTCTTTCAGCTGTGGGATATCATTACATTGTTTTTTGTGTTAAAATTGTTTCTGACACAAGATTTATGACAATACTTAGAGATATTCTTTTTAAAATATTGAATCCTTTAGTTCTGTCTGGTTTTTAGAATTTTTTTCTTTATCATTATTTTTCAGAAATTTGACTTGCTGTGATTGACTTTGAGTTCTTCCTGCTTGGGATACATTGAGTTTCTTGTATATATGAATTCAAAATTTTACCAAATTTGGAAAAATTTTCAGCCATTATATCTTAAACTTTTTTTTTTCACTTTCTTTCCTGTCTCTCTTCTATCACTTTGTGAATATGTTAATATATTTTATACATATATATGTATTTGGCATTCTTTAGAAGTCACTGAACCTGTTTATCATTTTTCAGTGTGCTATTCTCTGTACTCCAGGATGCATAGTTTCTGTCGTTGTATATTATCGTTGATCATTTTTCCTGAAGTGTCTGATGTGCTGTTAATCATAACCCATGAAATTCTTATTTCAGATATTGTATTTTTTATCTCCAACAGTTTCCTTTGATTATTTTTATGTTTTCTATTTCCCTCTTTGCTAGATTTATGTTTTTCTTTATATTCTTAAAAATATCCTATTTATATTTATAAAAGCTTGTTTAGAATTATTCTTTGTATATTCTTTCATCACTGTCTTTCTTGGATCTGTTTATATTGGTTGGATTTTTTCCTGTATAGTGGTTAAATTTTCTGCTTCCTTACATGTTTGGTAATTTTTGATTGGATGACAAATATTTAAATTTTTATGTTTTTGAGTGATTTTTCAGCAAGTTTATTTAAAGTGTGTAGAATCTTTTCATGACAGTCTTGATTATTACAGGCCATGTTTTTAAGCTTTTTGAAGGTGGTCCTGGTGTAGCTTTTATTCTAGGGCAGTTTAGTCTCACTATTAAGGTGTGACCCAAGGGCTTTCTTGTGAATGTTCGTATGTTCAATGAGGTCTCTTCACTCTGGCTGGTGGAAACTCAAACAATTCCCAGCCCTGTGTGAACTCGGTGAATTGTTTAGTTTACAGATTCTTGATATTTGTTATTTCCCAGCAGTAGTTCTTCTCTGGCCTCCTGGAATGTCACTTTAAGTGTTTGTAAATTGGCATTCAGCCAAAGACTTAAGGAAAACCTTATGCATATCTCTGTAGTTCTTTCACTATATAACCCTTTCTATACTTAACCCATCCTCTGGTCCACAATTTCTAACCCTCATGGTCTCCCTGAACTTGAATCTTTTTCCCCTCAGCTCTGTTAATATTATCCTTCCTTGTGCTATGGTCCAGAAATTACCTCCAGGCAAAAAGCTGGGGTGATTGTAGAACTCACTTCATTGTTTATCCTCTCAGGAATTACCTCCTGTATTGCCTATTGTGTAATTCATGAAAAACAGTTGTTTCAGTATTTGTCTACTTGCCTTATTGTCCAATCTTGTAACAGTTACTCCTTTATGAAAAGCACTGAAGGTTTGTGCCTTATGCATAGTTAATGTTTACCTCCTTCTCTTCCTCCTTATTCCTAAATAATGCTCTTGGGTTTTTTTCCCCTCATCCTTTTAAATCTATGTAAAAATATCGTATGTGCTACTTGCTTATTTCATTTATTCTATGCTAATATGTTTCACAGGTTACTTACTTACTTGCCATCTATACTGGACAGATTTTACATGTATTTCCCACCACATTTTTTTTCTTCTCTATAGTAATTCTTTATATGTTTGAGCTTTAAAATGTTCAAGTACTTATTAAGAATTGTGCTGACAGCTAGTTTATAATGGATTTCTCCATAAATGTACACATGTGGTTATTTTCTTAGATATAAGGAAAGAATATCTTTAAAATTTTTTAGACAAAAAGGTCCCTGGTCCATGATGAGACTCGTTCATTTTTCATTTTTGGTCAAGCATTATTGGCATGATCGCTTCCTACAGTGGTTCTTCTGGTCAAAGTTACTTTGTGATATTGTTCTGGGTCTTTTTTGTGTGTGTATAAATGATTTTCTCAAGCTGATTGAAATTTTGGGAAAAAATACTATCCTAGGCATTTTATTATGTATTTACTAAATCTCTTTGTCCTGGCTGGATGCAATTGTGAGAATAAAACTAAGTTTGAGTTACCCTTTTGATGTTATACTCTACCTTCCTTTCCAGTGTTCTGCTGACCTCCCTGAATTCTGATCCCTTTCTTTGAGATGTTTAAAACTCTCTTTGCTTATTTTATCCCTTGCAAAGTAAAATTCTGACTTGGGTTAAGGGTGAAGTTCTCACTGGGCTGAAGGAGTGAAATGTATTGGTGAAGCTCAAGGAGGTTAAAAGCTTCTGTTTCCTCATGGTATGTTCAGTTTGGCTCTTCCTCTCAAGGGGTTAACATGAAGCAGACATGATAAAACAGCCCAAGGTGCTTTTTTCTTGGCAGAGGCTTATCAAGGAAGATTGTGGTAGCTGGCTTAGCTTTGTTTTCTCTTATTGAACTTTTCCTTGAGTTTATATTTCTTTGATTCTTCTTGATAGAGTGGAAAAATGCAAAGGGCCAAGATATGGGTGCAAATTTAAAGGCCAAAGACACCATTAGTTACAAATGGCCAACAAGTATATGAAAAAATGCTCAACATCACTAATGATCAGGGAAATGCAAATCAAAACCACAATGTGATACCACCTTACTCCTGGAAGAATGGCCATAATCAAAAAATCAAAAAACAGTAGATGTTGGCATGGATGTGGTGATCAGGGAACACTTCTATGTGGCTGATGAGAATGTAAACTAGTACAGCCACTATGGAAAACAGTGTGGAGATTCCTTAAAGAACTAAAAGTAGAACTGCCATTTGATCCGGCAGTCCCACTATTGATTGGGTATCTACCCAGAGGAAAATAAGTCATTATATGAAAAAGATACTTGCATGTGCATGTTATAGCAGCACGATTCGCACTTGCAAAATTGTGGAACAAACCCAAATGCCCATCAATCAATAAGTGAATAAAGAAATTGTGGTATATATATATAATAGAATACTACTCAGCCATAAAAAGGAACGAATTTATGGCATTCACAGCAACCTGGATGAAATTGGAGACTGTTATTCTAAGTGAAGTAACTCAGGAATGGAAACTAAACATCATTCGTTCTCACTGATATGTAGGAGCTAAGCTATGAGGATGCAAAGGCATAAGAATGATGGACTTTGGGGACTTGGGGGGAAGGGTGGGAGGGGGGCAAGGAATAAAAGACTACAAATAGGGTGCAGCGTATACTGCTCGGGTGATGGTTGCATGACAATCTCACAAATCACCAGTAAAGAACTTACTTATGTAACCGAATGGGAAAATGAAAAAATAAAAAGGTAGAAAAACAGGTGAATTAAAAAAAAATAATTTGGTAATAAATATCAAGGAACTCAAAAAAATAAAAAAGACTTAGAAAAGTCTTCACCAAAGCAGTTCAGTGCCTCACCAGAGCTGGCTGTTTTACATAAGATTTTGACTTCAATGCCTTACAGTACTGAAAACATACACTGTCTTGAGTGTCCACTTTCTGAATCTTCATAAGCTAGTGCTGGTGGTGGCAGGTTGGCTGAAGCTTTAGCATTCCTTAACTTTGTTTATCTTAACTTTTTTTTACCATGAAGTCTTGGGTAAATTTTAGCGTAGTTTGACAGATTGTAGTTAGAATATTCAAGATCCACATATTTAAGAAATAAAGCTCCTCATAAAGTTTAAAACTGACATCAGAAGCGGCCTCTGCTGTTAACAGTAGTAAGTATCGTAAGTGCTAGGTGTAGTTAGGAAAATCTGGACTGATGAAACAGTGATTCTGAAACTTTAGGTCAAAGTTCCATGTGGAAAAACAAGTTTGACAATAGATAGTATCTTTATCTCTGCCTCTGGCTAGTAGAAAACTGGTACTAGCTAATTATTTGGGAGTACTAGCTAATCATCTCAAAACAGGCAGCACTTCAATATGTAACACTTTGGATTTTGGATTGATGGTGCCATGAATGGTGGATTGTACAGAAATTGATCACCTGGATTATTGTCTTTCAGTTTCAGCTTCAATTTTCCTTATGTGACTACAATTGCTATCTACTTGTCAACATCTACAACCAAAGAGGCAATCAAGCGAGGAATAAATTCCTAATTTCTCTCATTCTTCAACAGGCTATTAATTTAACTCTGATTTATTTCTTAGACATTCTCCAATTTCTGTAGTTTTGTGTATGATTATATCCAAAGAGAGGAAAAAAATGACCAAGTGCTGCCGATTTGAATGATTGATATGAGATACCCAAGGCTTTTATTTTTGTTCAGGGATCTTCAGTGGATGGTCATGAAGTCTTGCTCTCAGTTGTCATTTCAGGAATTTAGAACAGAGGTCAGCCACTGCTGGAAACAAATGGAATTAGAGATTAGTGGTGTCACCAATGCAAATTCTTTAAAAAAAATTTGTGTGTGCATAGTAGGTGCATATACTTATGGGGTACATGAGATATTTTGATACAGGCATACAATGTGTAATAATCATCTGGGCAAATGGGGTATCCATCATCTCAAGCATTTATCCTTTCTTTATTGTTGCAAAGCATCCAATTATCCTTTTATTTTTAAATGTACAATAAATTTTTGTTGACTGTAATCACTCTGTTGTGCTGCAAATTCTGACTTTAAGAGAAAAATAGTTTATTTCAGATGCCAATTTCTCACCTGGCAATAAAATTGCTCCTCAGATAAGGTGAATGCAAGAACAGAGTGGTATCATTTACCTCTTTTTAAGAAAACATCAACTATTTATTTATGTATTTGTTTTTTAAATTTTTGTGGGTACTTTATAGGTGTATATATTTATGGGGTACATGAGATGTTTTGACACAGGTATGTGACATGAAATCAGCACATCATGAATAATGGAGTATCCATCCCCTCAAACATTTAGCCATTGGGTTGCAAACAATCTAATTACACTCTTTAAGTTATTTAAAAATGTACAGTTATTATTGACTATACTTACTCTGTTGTGCTATCAAATAGTAGGTCTTATTCATCTGTCAAACTATGCTAAATTTACCCATGTCTTCATGGTAGAAAAAGTTAAGATAAGCAGCTCTCTATGTCCATGAGTTCAATTGTTGTGATTTTTAGATTCCATATATAAATGATAACATACAATATTTGTCTTTCACAATTGGTTGCTCATAGTAACCACCAAGGATCCTTTGAACTTCCTCAATATCAGTTGTAATGTTTCCTTTTCCATTTCTGATTTTACCTATTTAGATCTCTCTTTTTTTCTTATTTAGTCTGACTAAACGTTTGTCAATTTTGTTTAACATTTCAGAAAACCAACTTTTTGTTTCATTGCTCTTCTGTGTTTTTTTCAATTTCATTTATTTCTGCTCTGATCTTTATTATTACTTTTGTTCTACCAGTTTTGGGTTTGGGTTTGCTCTTGCTTTTCTAGTTCTTTAAGATGCACTGTTAGGTTGTTTATTTGAAGCTTTGCCTCTTTTCTTGATGTAGGCACTTCCTGCTATGAACTTCCCTCTTAGTGCTATTTTTTGCTGTATCCCACAGGTTTTGGTATGTTTGGTTTCTATTGTCATTTGTTTCAAGAACTTTTTCAATTTATTTCTTAATTTCTTAACTGACCCACTGGTCATTCAGGAGCATATTGTTTAATTTCCATGTATTTGTATAGTTTCTAAAATTCCTCTTGTTATTAATTTCTAGTTTTATCCCATTGTGGTCAGAGAATGTACTTGATAGTATTTCAATTTTTCAAATGTTGTAAGACCTATTTTGTGACCTAACATGTGGTCTATCCTTGAGAATGATCCATGTGTTGAGAAAAAGAATGTACTCTGCAGCTCTTGGATGAAATGTTCTATAAATAGCTGAGACCCATTTAGTCTGTAGTACAGATTAAGACTGAAGTTTCTGTGTTGATTTTTTGTCTGGAAGTTCTGTTCAAAGCTGAAAGTGTGGTGTTGAAATCCCTAGCTATTATTGTATTGAGGCCTATCTCTCTCTTTAGCTGTATTAATATTTCCTTTATATCTGTGTGCTCCAGTGGTGGGTGCATATGTATTTAAAATTGTTATATCCTCTTGCTGAATTGACCCATTTATCCTTATATAGTGACCCCTTCTTCTTATGGTTTTTGTTTTGAAATCTGTTTTCTCTGATATAAATATAGCAACTCCTGCTCTTTTTTGCTTTCCTTTGGCATGAAGTATCTTTTTCTATCCCTTTATTTTCAATCTATATGTGTCTTTATAGGTAAAGTGTGTTTCTTGCAGGCAACAGAGCAATGGGTCTTGTTTTTTCATCCAGTCAGTCAGTCTATGTCTTTTGATTACAGAGTTTAGTCCATTTGCATTCAATGTTATCATTGATAAGTAAGGACTTACTACTGTTATTTTGTTATTTGTTTTCTTGTTGTTTTGTGGTCTCCTCTTCTTTCTTTCTTGCCATCCTCTAGTGAAAATGATTTTCTTTGGTGATATGATTTAGTTTCTGGTTTTTTATGTTTTGTATATCCAATGTATGTTTTTTGGTTTCAGGTTACTATGAGGTTTGCAAATAATAGCCCATTATTTTAACCTGATAACAGCCTAATAGTGCTTGCATAAACAAACAAGCAACAGAAAAACTATAAAAACTCACGTTAACTATGTCCCCTAACTCTTTTTTTTTTTTTTAACATTTTGTTGTTTCTATTTGTATCTTATTGTACTGTGTCTTGAAAAGTTGCTATAGTTATTATTTTTGATTGGTTTATTGTTCAGTCTTTCTACTTAGGAGTGTTAGAAAGAGTAGTTTTCACAACACAGTTATAATGTTATAATATTCTGTGTTTTTCTGTGCACTTATTATTACCAGTAAGTTTTGTACCTTCAGGTTATTATTGCCAATTAATTTCCTTTTCTTACTGATTGAAATACTACCTTTAGCATTTCTTTTAGGACAGGTTTGGTATTGATGAAATCCCTTAGCTTTTGTTACTCTGGGAAATTACTTTTCCTTTATGTTTGAAGGATATTTTTGCTGGATAACTATTCTAGCATAAAAAATTTTTTTCTTTCAGCTCTTTAAATATGTCATGCTAGTAAGTAAGGTTTCCATTGAAAAATCTGCTGCCAGATGTATTGGAGCTCTGTTGAATGTTATTTGTTTCTTTTCTCTTGCTGCTTTTAGGATTCCTTATTTATCCTTGGCCTTTGGGAGTTTGATTATTAAATGCATTGAGGTAGTCTTCCTTGGGTTAAATCTTCCTTGGTGTTCTATAACCTTGTACTTGGATATTGATATCTTTTTCTAGGTTTGGGAAGTTCCCTGTTCTTATTCCTTTGAATAAACTTTCTACCCCTGTCTTTTTCTTTACCTTCTCTTTAAGGCCAATAACTCTTAGATTTGCTCTTTTCAGAATATTTTCTAAATCCTGTAGGCATATTTTATATTTTTTTATTCATTTTTCTCTTGTCTCCTCTGACTGGGTATTTTCAAATAGTTTGTCTTCAAGGTCATTAATTCTTTCTTCTGCTTGATCCATTCTGCTATTAAGGGACTCTAATGCCTTCTTCAGTAAGTCAATAGCATTTTTCAGCTCCAGAATTTCTGCTTGTTTTTAATTGTTTCAATCTCTTTGTTAAGTTTATCTGATAGAATTCTGAATATCTTCTCTGTGTTATCTTGAATTTCTTTGAATTTCCTCAACACAGTTACTTTGGATTCTCTGTGTGAAAGTTCACATATCTCTGTTTCTCCAAGGTTAGTTCCTGGTATCTTATTTAGTTCACTTGGTGAGGTCATGTTTTCCTGAATAGTGTTGATGCCAGTAGATGTTCTTCAGTGTCTGGGCATGGAAGAATTAGGAATTTATTTTAGTCTTCATTGTCTGGGCTTATTTGTAGCCATCCTTCCTGAGAAGGCTTTCCAGATATTTGAAAGAACCCAGTAACACTGTGCTTGTTGCAGACTTGTAGTGGTGCCACCTTAATGGTCTTAGACAACAATTAGGAGAATTCTCTGGATTACCAGGCAGGAATTCTCATTCTCTTCCCTTACTTTCTCCTGAACGTACAGAGTTTCTCTCTCTATTCTGAGCCTTCTAAAGCTGGGGGCGGAGTGACACAAGCACCACTGTGGCCACCACCACTGTGACTGTGCTAGGTCAGACCTGAAGCCAGCACAGTGCTGGGTCTTACCCAAGGCCTGCTCTAACCACTCCCTGTCTACTGTCCAGGTTTGCTGAAGGCCCTGGGGCTCTACAATTAGCAAGTGGCAAAGTCAGCCAGTCCTGTGTCCTTCCCTCCAGGGCGGCGAGGTCCCTTAGGTCCTGGGTGGGTCCAGAAGTGCCTGGAGTCAGGGACTAGAGTCAAAAACCTTACAAGTCTATCTGGTGGTTTATTGTATTGTGGGTGAGCTGGCACTTAAACCACAAGACGGGGTCCTTCCCACTCTTCCCTTCCCTTTCCAAAGGCAGAGGAGTCTCAGCCCATAGCACCACCACCCTAGGCCATGAGGAGTACTGCCAGACTACCACCACGGTTCCCTTAAGGTCCAAGGACTCTTAAGTCAGCTTGTGGTGGATGCTGCAAGGCTTCGGACTCACCCTTCAGGCCAGTGGGCTCCCCTCTGGCCCGGGGCAGGTTCAAAAATGCCATCCAAGAGTCAAGTCCTGGAATTGGGGACCCCAAGGTCCCACTTGGTGCTCTGCCCCCTTGTGGTGGTATTGATACCTAAAGTGCGAGACAAAGTTGCCCTGTCATCACCACAGCTGGCAATGTGCTGAATCTCACATGAAGCCAGCAAGTCCCAGAGGCTCATCCATGGCAGTTGACGTTCTATCTGGGTATGGCTGTTGGTTATTCAGGGCCCAAGGGCTCTTCAGTTAGCAGGTGATGAATGCTGGCAGCACTAAGTCCTTTCCTTCAAGACAGTGGGTTCCCTTCTGTCCTAGGGTATAAGATCCCTGGAAAGGGGACCTCATGACTCTGACCAGTATCCTATCCTGTTGTGGCTGAGTTGGTATCTAAGATGCAAGACAAAGTCATCTCCAGTCTTCCTTCTCCTTTCCTCAAGTGGAAGGAAGGGATCTCTTTTGGAGCTACAAGCTGTGCAGTCTAGGATGGCGGGGGGCGACGATGCCAGCACTTCCTTGGCTTACCCAGCTGGTGTCTCAGTATGTCACATGCTCCCACAGTCTATAGTCTCTGGACCTAGTTCAGCCTAGGACTCTCCTGAGAGTTGCAGTCCTTATGGCCTAGACTGTCTTTCAAGTTTACTTAGACACCGAGCACACCTTGGTCCTTGGCGGTAAGGTTTGCAAGCACTCAAGTTTGGACCCCTGGGGTGAGCAATTCCCCTCTGGTTAGGACTGGTTTAAATGCTCCCTCTGTGTTTGGTCTGTTTTTCTTTCTGCTCTGACAGGACAGCACTGAGTTCAGTGCCTCACAATTGCTGTGTTCTCTTCCACCAGTGCCCAGAGATGCTCTCCGCACCACACTGCTGCTGCTGCTACTGAAGGAGAGGAAGGGGTTGCGTCTGAGATTCAGGATTGTTTTATCTGCCTCTTCAGTGCCTGTTTCAGTGATATGAAGTTAAAACCAGGCACTGTGAGTGCTCACCTGATTTTTGGTTCTTAGGACGCTTTTCCCTATTTTGATAGTTGTATTCAGCCATCTTGCTCTGTTTCCCCCTCTTTTATTTATGTTTTAAAAGATTTATTTATTTTAAAAAATTTTAAAATAATTTTTATGGATACAGAAGAGTTGTATGTATTTATGGGGGGTACATGTGTTATTTTGATACAAGCATAAAATGTGTAATGATCAATCAGAGTAATTGGGATATCCATCAGCTCAAACATTTATCATTTTGTTGTTTTAGGAACATGCCAGTTTCACTCTTCTAGTTATTTTGAAATATACAATGTTATTGTTAGCTACCCTACTATGCTACAGAACACAAGGTCTTATTCATTCTCTTTAACTGTATTTCTGTACCTATTAACCAGCCCCTCTTTATCCTCCGCCTCCCCAGTTCCCTTCCCAGATTCTGGTAACCATCATTCTACCCTCTGCTTCTATGAGATCAGCTCTTTTAGCTGTCTCATACGAATGAGAACATATGATATTTGTTTGCCTTTCTATGCCTGGCTTATTTTGCTTAATACAGTGTCCTTCAGTTCCATCCATGTTTCTACAAATAACAGGATTTTATTTATTGCTTGATAGTAGGTTTCTCCAAGTCCAAGCTCCTTTAAGTTTATAGATGAAAGACTGTGGAAAACTAAGGTTTCTTGTAAAAATGACAACAAGAAAAAATATAGTATTTCTTTTAATCTTCAATTTCTTCTTCCTAATATTTTAGGATGACAGATTCCCTGCCATTGTGTATTTGTGGCTCAATACCCTGCATCTAGATCTGTGATGGTAAATATGCTACGTGAGTGCAATCACTCTTCTGTTTCATAACCGCGCAGACGTTACTCCCTGATCACAGCCTCTGTTGGTGTCAGACGTCAGGGAGGAGCCCTCCGGCTCTGAGCACTGTGTGGATTATCAAGAGACCTGGTGTGCTTAGGCTTGCTTGGCTACTTTGAAGTGTTCATTGGCTTGGAGCTATTTATGTTAGCATTTTAAGCATTCTATGATCACCAGAAGATATTTTTGAGGTACAACAATTCTCAAAGTCCCTACTTTAAGATTCTGATTGTTAGGGGGTTAAATTATTGAGGAAGAAGATCTGTGAAAAGTATTATAAAGTATTTAACCTATGTAGACTTTGGTGAATATTATTTGACCTGAAATTAAGATGCTCCCTCTATTATTCCCAAGATGCTAGTGTGTGACATGAAGGAAATAAAAATCGTAAGGGCCTGCACACCACAGTGGTTTCAGTCTTCAATATGTTACTTCAACAATTTCCAGGAAGCCAGAACTACTTACTGTGGGAAATTATAGAACTGGTTAAAGCATTGTCACAAAATGTGTGATGTAACATACACCCTACCCTGCAGGCACAAAATGGTCCAGAACCTGTTCCGCAACACTAGAACCTTAGTATCTTCATGAATAGAAAGTGTTTAGATGGGCTGTCAGTGCTGATTGTGAAGCCAGGAGAGATGCTTACCCCAGGGTTTATTGAAAGTGATGGGGAATGCATGGTTGTTTATTGTGGTCTAGATGTGGAATGTACTGGCAGATGCAAAGGTTTTCTACTATTTGCATGAGGACAGTGAGACACAGAACTTTCACAACAAGTCAGGCAAAGCAAATTTATTATTCACTGATAGACAGCAAAAACATAGTCTAGGATCCATGGTGAGCTGGTCCCCCAGGGCTCAGGAAAGCTCTCCAGTGTGAATAGTCTTGTCTGTGCATGTCCCATATTGTACTGCAGTCAAGGGACCCCCAAAGCACATCATCTTGTATTTTGCACCTTGGGTATCACTTGCTCCCTGGGCTCAAGTGTTGCAGAATATCCTCTTCTAGAGGTTCATAGCTCTGGCTATTCTAGCCTGTTTCTTTTTTTCTTATGGTAATGCACTCTGAACAAATTCTACAGTTCTGAGAACTACAAGTTGCAGAGGGGAGAGCTGGGTCGAAAAAGGCCACCTGAGGACCTGCCCTCCTACAGCAGGGACATTTGTATCCAAAGATTGCTCCCTATAGGGGAGCAGCAACTTGGGAGAAAAGACCTAATACTTAAGGGCCAAGGAAGGAGTTGCAAGTGATCACCCAGCATGGAGAAGCATCTGCCTGAGTCAAGGGAAGTTTACGAGAGAAATCCCCAGTGTGCATCTCTGTGAAGAACCTACAGTGGTATTTCTACAAGAGTGAGTCATCCTTACTTCTGCCAGACCCAGAGAGTTGCCAGCTGTCTTTGGTACCATTTCAGGTAAGATATTTCTCATCCAGTTTCAATGCTTTGCTCTTTCTCATTCTGTACCCCACCCTTCACTCCATTCAGGAGGAAGAAGAAACCAGCTAGGAAACAGGGAAGGAGATAGGAGTGAGAAAAGTACAAGTGGGAGAAATACAAAATAATCCATCTGTGCCTCTTTCTCCTATTGTAGGTTTAGCCTGAAGCCAGCCTGAGCCAAGAAAAGGGAGAAGGTTTTGCTGTTTAATCAAAGTAGGAGTTTTGATTTATATTTTGTACTGAAAGTTTTATTTTTTGAAATTAGTCTGTTGGCCACTTCCAATGTATGTAGAACTGTGTTACCTAAGAACGAGCAGAAAAAGCATGGGACATGCTCTTTATCCAGGGGCCAAGAAAGATTACTCCCACTGGATATATTTTAAAAGGCGTCAGGAGGCAAAAAATAAAGCTGTGTTTTGCATACAACATGAGTTATGCTTAGTCAACACACCAGAAATAGTATCAAAGGGAAGAACACTGATGGGCCGTGTTGCTAGGCGTTGGGCAGAGGGCAGCGCAGTGTGAAGAATGAATAAATTGGAAGCGATGCTTTTGTATGTTGGGGCCTCTTGGGGTTGCTTTTGTCCTTATGTTCCCTCCCATGTGACTTGTGGGATCTGCCATGCTTAGGAGCTTAGGAAGGCCTCTCTGCCCCAGGGATGCCTGAGAAAGCTATCTCTAAGCTTGGGTCTGTCCTGATTTGCTGTTGAAAAGGTGAAATGACAAGGGCTAATGTTCAGATGTGGCTTCCAGTAGAGGGACTCTGGTTTTTGTATTATGCCAGAGAAACAACACGGTCTAGTCCAGTCCATGAGGGTTGATCCTAAGTGCCCGGGAATAAAATCTTATTGAATTTATTAAAGCCACCGTCATGTGCTTGAAGTGTTCCTTCTTCTCCTGAGGGTGATGGCATCAAATGACTGCATGAGAAAATGGAGCAATGGGTTCTGACCAGTCCTCAGTTTATCTTTACTTGTGAGATGGCTAACGATATATATATATATATATATTTTTTACAGAGAAGAAAAAACTCTCATATAGTGTTCAATTTGTTAAAAACAGATAGCCTTTATAGATCCTTACGTAGGATGTGCCTGTCAGAAAGATTTAGAATACTTACGCTGTGCTTTACTTCCTTTTTCTTCAACTTTGGCATTATTATCAAACTGTTTACTCAGAATAGTGTCATAACAGAAAATGACTATCTGATCGTGGAAAGGTCAAATTTCAAGTATGCAAATAACCTATTTCTTTCTCTCTTCTTTGCTGCTGGAGTTTAGCTTCCTTTTGTTTCACACAGTAAATGGAGTTGGTGTTATTTCTGTGTTTCAGGGTGCCTTTCATTCTGAATGTTGTGCAAAGTCTTTGTCCTACACAGTTTGACTCAATGGAATATCACCTTTCACTCTTAACTTTTCCCAAACAGAAATAAGGTCAAACTTGTTTTAAGCTTTGACTGAATTCTGAATACAACTGGTGCTTAGGAGTTAAATGAACTTAGCTGTCTAAATGGTTTGAATGAGGGTCACCTGTATGTTCAGTGGTTTCAGGTTATCTGCCTCAATATTCATCTAGTAAACCTGTCTTTGAATGTCTTTCCAAAATGCTGGGAATCCTAGGGCACTATGGCACTATGTGTGATGTGGGGTGACATGGTTGAGGATGTGGGCCTTGGAGGGAGTCAGTTCTCACTGGATCCTGGTTCTACTCCTTGCAGAGATGTGTGAGTTGGGCAGAGAACATAATTTACCTATCTGTTTTCTCCTTTTTAAAATGAAAATAATAGCCTTTAAATTTATCAAGATAAAGAAGAAAGCTGATGTGAGGGTGCAGTAAAGTGCCTACCAATAGAAAATACCCTATCCATGTTAGTTAATAATAACAAATGTTTTAAAACATTAATAAATAATGTTTTAAAAGCTGTTTCCATGAGTTAATTGAATTAAATTTCTTAGGATTTCAGAACCTTAAACATACCCAACTCATGCCAAGAATAGTAAAATGTATTTCAAGCATGAAATGCATTCAAAAAGTGAATTATTCCATATTTCCTATGTAATAAAGGGCTTGAAGAAAATGGCCAGGCAGCTTTTAAATTTCAGAGTTATGTTGGCAGCGCCACCTGCTGTTAAAAATAAAAACACTTCTGGAATATTTTGAGAAGCAAGAAATACAATTATGAGTTCTTTTCTACTTTTTAAAGCAAAGGTGGACCAATCTGTCATTTTTTGTAATTGAGAAATTTAACTGTATTGAAGAGCTAGGTGGCAAATACCTATAACATTCTTTTGAAGTATCAGTCACTGTCTTTAAAGAAATGATTCCCTAATTGTATCATCATTAACTTCTTAATCCACTTAGTGACTAACTCTTATTATCAAAGGATTAGTTTCTTTATTTTAAGGTATCTTGATCTCACATTAAAACGCTGAAATAAAAGACCCACATCACTCTAAATTTTGCATGGTTTTTATTGCTTAGTCCAGGATCAGTTTAATCAGGACATGACATTGGTTGGCTTTTTACTCCATATTACAAAACAATCTGTAAGTTTTAGGCCCACATGAAAGAACTTTTGGGTGTGACACTGAGAGATCACAGACAGGTGTCTGTGTGTTATAAACCCTAGATTGTACCCTTGCTAACAAAGGGATAACTCAAGCTCTGAAGCCACTTGGGGCAAGAGCAGCACTTCGGATATCTAACCATAAGTTGAAATGGTTAAATAATAAATTGTCTATCAGTCATGTGGCAAATAGAGGAAGATCTCATATGAAATGCATTTCCCATCATCTTTTTTATTGTGGTAAAATTCACATAGTATAAAATTCACCATTTTAACCATTAAAAAATGTACAATTCAGTAGAATTTAGTACATCAACATGTTGTACAACCATCACCACTCTCTAGTTCCAAAACATTTTCATTACCCCAAAAAGAAACCCTGCACCTGTTAAGCATTTACTCCTCATTTCCCCCTGGCAGCCACGAATCTGCATTATGTCTTGATGAATTTGCCTATTATGGATATTCCATATAAATAGGATCATGCATTATGTAGCCTTTTGTGACTTCTTTCACAAAGAATAATACTTTCCAGGTTCATTACTGTTGTAGCATGTATCAGTTCTTCCTTTTTATGGGTAAATAATATTCCATTGTGTATATACTAAAATTTGTTCCTTCATCCACCTACAGATGCTTTAGTTATCTCCATCTTTTGGCTATTGTAAGTAGTGTCACTGTGAACTTTCGTGTACAAGTTTTTGTGTGAATACCTGTTATTTAATTTTTGTGGGTGTATATGCAGGAGTGAAATTCCTGGGTCACGTGGTAATTCTGTGTTTAACTTACTGAGGAACCACCAAACTGTTTTCTGTGGTGACTGCACTATTTTGCATTCCCAGCAGCAGTGTATGAGAGTTTCAATGTTGTTGCATTTTCCTCAAAGCTCTTTTGAGGATAACCATCCTCATGGGTATAAAGTGGTCTCTCCGTGTAGCTTTCATTTGCATTTCCACAGTGACTTTGAGCATCTTTGGTTGAGCTTCTTGGCCATTTGTAGATCTTCTTTGGAGAAATGTCTATTCAAGTTCTTTGCCCCCAATGATTTTTAAAAATTGCATTATAAGGATAAGACTAGAGAGGAGAGAATCGTGGTTAGGCTCTTGAAAGTTGTAAAAATCAGGCTGGGCATGGTGGCTCATGCCTGTAATCCCAGCATGTTGGGAGGCTGAGGTGGGAGGATCACTTGAGGCCAGGAGTTTGAGACCAGCCCGGCCAACATGGTGAAACCCCAACTCTATTAAAAGTGTGAAAAATTAGCTGGGCGTGGTGGTGCGTGCCTGTAGTCCCAGCTGCTTTGACAATGAGGCAGGAGAATCACTTGAAACCAGGAGGCGGAGGTTGCAGTGAGCTGAGATCATGCCACTCCACTCCAGCCTGAGTGACAGAACACAACTTCTGTCTCAAAAATAAAATAAGATAGAGTTGTACAAAACAAAACCTACTCTGGTCATCTGAGGTGGGGAGTGGTTATTATAAGGCTGCATGGGGAAATATGGAAGTACAACCAATCTTAGCAGTAATGCAGTGCTGTCTCATGAAGAAGTGGAATGCACTTTACTATTGTTCAAATGTTCAGCAGTCATTTGAGGACCCCTGTGCAGGGTTATGGTAGGCACTGGAGCCTTGGAGAAATGTGGCGGCCTGTTCTCCAGAAATTGGTGTTCCTTACTTCCGACTCCATCCTATTGGCCCCTTAGCTTTTTTCTCCATTTTCCCTTCCTGTCTTTTTTGTATTTCCTGTTGTTTTCCTTATAGTTTTATTGCCTTGTCAATGTCTTGCACTCAGAAGTCTCTGGGAGAGAATCTGATTCTTTTAGTTAGTCGCTGTCCTTCCTGAAGTGTCTTCCAAGGCAGACTTTGTTCCAGGCTTCCTCATAGCCATAGGCCTGTGCATGTAGCTATAGGGGGTCCAATCAGATGTAGCCAGGCCGATGGACAGCTTATTCATGAGGAACAGACTGACCACTGTGCTCAAACAGCAGTGGAAAGCAAGGCAGATGTTGAAGGTGTTTCATGGGCTGTCTACAGTGATATTTCAAACTTAAATACATTTACAAGAAAGTTGCTGCTGCAACAAGTGTTTGCCACATACTTAGTGGCTACAAACAATACAGATTTCTTGCCTCAAAGTTCTGGAGGTAAGAAGCTTGAAATGAGTCTTATAGGGTTAAAATCAGGGTTGGTGGGGGACATCTGATTCCTTCTGGAGGCTCCAGGGCAGCCTCTGTTTCTGGCTCTTCCAGCTTCTAGAGGCTGACGTGTTCCCCAGATTGTGCTTTCATCACCCCCGTCTCTGCCTCCATCGTCACATTGCCTTCCCCTCTGCCTGACCTTCCTGTATTCCTTTTATAAACACCCTTGTGACTACAGCGCTCCACCTGGGTAATCCAGGACAATCTCCCTATCACCAGATCCTTAACTTATCCACATCAGCAGAGTCCTTATTGCCATGTAAGGCCACATCCAGTTCTCAGGATTGGATATGGACATCTTTGGGGGAGTTATTATTTGGTCTACCATAGGGTCATAGTAAAAAGCAAACAAACAAGCAAACAAACAAAAAACTAAATAGCTTAGGCCACGGGATTTTAGTCTTTAAAGCACTGAGTAGAGCAATTCACAGAAGTGAATGTAATTGAAAGTTTCTGCTGTTTCTTTTAGCATTTTATTTATCAGACTGTGGTTTGCAAACAGTGTTGTTGCCTTAACGTTAGCATTTTGGAAATGAGCCATGAAAGGTCGAACACAGAATAAGTATTGCTTGGCAAAATTAATGAAGTGGATTACTCACAGGAATTAAGCAGTTCTAAAAGCAATTAGGCCACTCCAGGGGTTCTTTACAGCTTGTGGATTCATTAATATTTAACAAATCATGCTGCAGGAAGCACAGTGGATTCCTCCAGAGCAGCATACAAGTAGAAGACCCTCTCTTTTTGAAAGAGCTATGCAGTATTTAGTCTTAGAAGTTACCTTCCATAGAGCGTTCATTTCTTAGGCAATTCATTTCCCACATGATTTTCTGTTTTCCCCAGATAGGCCAAGTCCCCAGGCCATGAAGAGATGGGGTCAAATTGTACAGTGGCCCAAGGTGTTAGACTGGTTAGACCTTTTCTAGAGCCAAGCTGTCTTGGAGAAATGGGGTGGGGTGTTACCTCTACAAGGGAGATTAAAACACATCTTTTTTTTTTTTTTTCTGTTTGTTTGAAATATTTGCCTAGGGAGTAGGCAGGAAATGTCTTTTACATGAAACACTAGTGTTTCTCTAGTGAAGCATTAATTTTATTTCTGCTTATACGTCACCCCATCCCCACTCCCAGGAAGTACAGGACTTCTAACCCAATATATTTTTTTAAAAAATTATTATTATTATTATTTTTTATTTTTTAAACACACACACACACACACACACACACACACACACACTTTCTTTTGTGATGGGTCACATTTATTCTCATCACACCTTCACCTACCTAGCCCCAAACCTGTGCATGTAGAACTTTCCTTTCCTTTGGGAGGTGGAGGTAGGTGGATCACCTGAGGTCAGGAGTTTGAGATCAGCTTGGCCAACATGGTGAAACCCCGTCTCTACTAAAAATACAAAAATTAATTGGGCATGGTGGTATGTGCCTTTATTCCCAGCTACTCGGGAGGCTGAGGCAGGGAATTGCTTGAACCAGGGAAGTGGAGGTTGCAGTGAGCTGAGATCACACCACTGCACTCAAGTCTGGGCAACAGAGGGAGACTCAGTCAAAAAAAAAAAAAAAAAAGAACTTTCCTTTCTATCTTCTCTAATAGGAGAAGTGATTGGGGACTTGGTCGGGTTCCTAATCCCTGTCGTGAAACAAATGAAGCTGGCCTCAGCCTGCTAACAGTTTGAGCATGCCTGATTTTAAAATCAGCATTTTAAAATCCTTGCTTTGGCTATAATCTATTTCTCCCTAAGCAATGCAAATTACACTTTGAGAAACTCTCAGCCCATCCCTCATTTCAGCCCAAAGCTGTCCTAGCTATTTTTTCATTGTATACAGTTTGGTAGTAGGGGTCTGTCTCACATCTAAGTTCAAATTTCCATTTCTGGTGAAGAAGTCTTTCAGTTTCTATCTTTGCCACTATCTTTTTTGAGATCTCAAATATGTTCAGTCAGAGTATAAGTTCAAGGCACTGACGTTCTTCACTCTTTCAGTCTCTGTATGATAAACATGCTTTTCAACACCCAGCCAGAGAGTGAGCTTGAACTCTACTTCATCTTCCCGCCCACTACAATTGAGAAGAGGTCATGGCAGTGTCATGATAGTTGCCAACATTTTGTACTGAAAATAGGCCTAGAGGAGCGTCTCCAGTGACCGACATCCTGGCCATTTAACATAAGTTTCACCGTTACTGTGCTTTGGGATCTAGTCTTCAGCTCTGAAATGTCAGAAATTTGGTGTTATCCTTAAAGCTGGGATTGAGGAGACTGATTCACAAACAAAACTCATGAAAGACAAATAGGTAAAACCAGAATACTAGTTTATTACTATACCAAGGAAAACAAATTACTTTCCAGTAAGGCAGGTTAAAGGAATTACCTTTAGAATCAGACCATGGTGCCTCTGAGTATAACAATTTCTCTCTAGGTATTGGTTTAGTCAAATGGGAATGAGTATAATGCCTACATTGTGGGGTTGTGTGAAGAATGATTGAGAGAATGTAAGCAAGTGGTTTGTTTGGCATAAAGGAAGTCACTGTTATGATCATTTATATCATTTTACAATATGATGTAGAGAGTAATTGATTAACTCCCAGGTAGCAGAATCGAGCTGGAACTGAGTTTTCTGACATGTGTTTCTACAAGAGCTTTGTGATCATGGATCTCAGCAGTTTGCTTCACACTGAAGGTTCTTTCCATATCCAGGGCTGCCCGAGATTACCCATCACACTTTGCCTTCTATGAAAGTGCAAATCTCACCTTCAAAACCGACCATTCAGCAGTTGTGGAGAAGTAGGTCTGGAATTTTTATCTCTCTTAAATCATTTTGCTACTAGATATAAAATCTTATGATAAATTGCCATTTTATAGGCCAACATATTTTTTCTTAGTTCAATATTTGTGACTAAAACGATGTGTGGCAATTGTCTAAATTCACAGATACAGTTTTAGAAATCCCCACCTTTCCCTTCTTTATTGCTTTCCAACTAATCTTACAGACATTTTTTCTTTAAAGTCTGACTTTTTTTTTTTTTAAGATGGAGTCTCACTCTGTCACCCAAGCTGGAGTGCAGTGATGTGATCTCGTCTCACTGCAACCTCTGCCTCCTGGGTTCAAGTGATTCTCCTGCCTCAGCCTCCCAAATAGCTGGAAATACAGTCACACACCACCACGCCTGGCTAATTTTTTGTATTTATGTATTTATTTTTTTTGAGATGGAATTTTGCTCTTGTTGCCCAGGCTGGAGTGCAATGGCGTGATCTCGGTTCACTGCAACCTCTGCCTCCCAGGTTCGGGCGATTATCCTACCTCAGCCTCCCAAGTAACTGGGATTACAGGCCCCTGCCACCACACCTGGTTAATTTTTTGTATTTTTAGTAGAGACGGCGTTTCACCCTTTTGGCCAGGCTGGCCTTGAACTCCTGGCCTCAGGTGATCTGCCTGCCTTGGCCTCCCAAAGTGCTGGCATTACAGGCATGAGCCACTGTGCCCAGCCTAAGGTCTGACTTTAAAGTCTGACTTCACCTTTGAGTCTTGCAGTAGATGACTTAGGATCTTGAAGGTGGCAGTAGAGAATAGTAGGAAGAAAGCAAGTGAGGATCCAGGAGATATGGTTCTACTCCTAGCTGCAGCTCTTCTGGATCTTGGGCACATTGCTTTCTCTCTGTATTGCCAATTTCTTTACTTGTTAATTAGGAAAGATGTTTGCTTTATCCATATGGGAGAAATAAATGAAACACTACAGTGTGTTGAAAACTGTAAAGTCAATGCAAATGATTGCAGAATGAGGTAACCCTGGCCTGGTTCTAGCCCTCAGCCTCTCAGCCACTACCAATCTTTACTCTTTCTGAGAGCAGAATCACAGTCTCTGACTTTAAAGGGATGATGTGCACTCCACATTACAGCATTTTTGTAAGGTTCAAGTGAAGGGGACAAAAGGACCTGAAAGCATTTTGTAAACTGCAAAATACCATATGAATGCAAAGGTGGCATCACAGGACTTTACTACTTCCTTGCTCTGTGTCCTCAGGCAAATTGGGCACCTGTCGGGTCCCCAGTTCTTTACCTGAGGTTATTAAAAGTTATGCAACTTTTAATCAGTGTCAATTTAGAAATCTGTTTAAACTGACTACGTATATATATTTTTCTTTTGTAAAAAAAATTTAAGGCTTGTCAAGTGCATTTTTAAAAATAATAGTAATACTTCTGACTCTTAAATACTTTGCAAGTGCATATGACAGGCTTCTTCTGCTCTAATGGCATTTGTTACTAATTGTTTCATGAAATCGTAATCCTTTGTTTATTACTTACAGAAATGATTTCCAGACAACATTCTTTGACCCTGAAATAAGTTAAAATTCCTAAAATATTGAACAAATCTTGACCACTTATAATTTGCTTTTTGTTTGTCACAATGGGAGCGAGCCATGACTTGAATGGACAGGGCTGGGGATGGAGGCTCTGGAAGATGCTCTTTAAAGTATCACTTTCAGCTCACTCTTCTCACCAAAGGCCACCCAGCAGCCCTCTCCTCTTCCCCACAGCACACGTTTTGCATTTGTAACCAGAGAAGGGAATGATGATGTAGTAGCATTGTCCTTTGAGTCTCATCTTCTCGAGGGTAGAGGCCACATTTTCTAGTGTTCTATGTAATCTAATATTTGTATAGTTAAAAAAATCAGGCAAGTTGTCAATGTGAAAAATCTTTCAGCCTCTTGTTTGTACACATAGGAGATGAGAAATGTTTTAATGTGAAACTAAGGATAGTGGCAATTCATCTCCTTCCTGTTCCTAGGTTACAGCTGCTCAGTAAAGTTGGGCTGCATCTCAGGAACAGAGAGCAATTTATTTATACAGCTGTGTGAAATGGGGCCAGTTGCATCCATGGAGGCAGAGATGCCCTCAAGTTTTTGGCTTATTTTTAGTTCCCATATATCAATGTACACACTTGTGATAATATAGTATAGTGCATCCAACAACACTTTTTAGGCCCTATATTTGGGATTTCAGATGGCAGCAGCAATTCTTATTTTTTGGATAAATTTTGTGGAAGTCTAACAAATGGATTCCTGAGTCATTGAAAGGTATGCTTAAAAACTGGTACTCTGTATAAACAGCTGGTCAAGTTTTTGGATTAGAACCTTGCAATCAAGTAACATTGTGGGAGGCTTGTAGGAGCTGTACAGGCCACTTGGTGGTGCTCATGACAGGGTAGCTCTCTTCCAAAGGATATGAATCTTCACAGCTGTGACATTTTAGTTGTGCTTTACTGAACAGAAAGTGGTTCCGTTCCAAATTTGATCCTAAATGCGAAACCACAGTGTGCCATAAAACATTGAACATTCCTGTGAAAACAGACAGAGGTGGAATTTGTTTGCACAGATCCAGAAAAGTCTTCTGTCAACAGCCTCTTCTCACAGAGAATCATACATCTAATGTGTGACTACAAGGCATTTGAATATGTCAAGTCCAAGCAAACCGTAACTAGCATTCTAATGACCTTCTATTGTTAGATAAATGATAACATTATAGAATGAAGTTCACAAGGGAAAAGGAACATATTCTCTTCCTCTCTCAGTAAATTTATGACAGCAAGGATCCAGAAATCCTAAGGGAAACAGGCTGAATACACCTTTTGTGTGAGGTCTATTTAACAAAATGAAATGAGCAGAGCAGGGAGGTTTTTTAAAACTTTGCTTTATTTATAAGTAAACATTGGACACCAAAATTTATATATTATGTATGACCTATACATACCTTGAGGGCTGTCTACTGTACCTTGTCTGTCTTTTTAAAAATTATTATTATACTTTAAGGTCTAGGGTACATGTGCACAATGTGCAGGTTTGTTACATATGTATACATGTGCCATGTTGGTGTGCTGCACCCGTTAAGTCATCATTTACATTAGGTATATCTCCTAACATTATCCCTTCCCTCTTCCCCAACCCCACAACAGGCCCCGGTGTGTGATGTTCCCCACCCTGTGTCCAAGTGTTCTCATTATTCAATGACCACCTATGAGTGAGAACATACGGTGTTTGGTTTTACGTCCTTGCGATAGTTTGCTGAGAATGATGGTTTCTGGCTTCATCCATGTCCCTACAAAGGACATGAACTCATCCTTTTTTATGGCTGCGTAGTATTCCATGGTGTATATGTGCCACATTTTCTTAATCCAGTCTATCATTGATGGACATTTGGATTGGTTCCAAGTCTTTGTTATTGTGAATAGTGCCACAATAAACATACATGTGCATGTGTCTTTATAGCAGCATGATTTATAATCCTTTGGGTATATACCCAGTCATGGGATGACTGGGCCAAATGGTATTTCTAGTTCTAAATCCTTGAGGAATCGCCACACTGTCTTCCACAATGGTTGAACTAGTTTACAGTCCCACCAATAGTGTAAAAGTGTTCTTATTTCTCCACATCCTCTCCAGCACCTGTTTTTTCCTGACTTTTTAATGATCACCATTCTAACTGGCATGAGATGGTATCTCATTGTAGGTTTGATTTGCATTTCTCTGTTGATCAGTGATAATGAGCTTTTTTACCTGTGTCTGTTGGCTGCATAAATGTCTTCTTTTGAGAAGTGTCTGTTCATATCCTTTGCCCACTTTTTGATGGGGTTGTTTGATTTTTTTCTCGTAAATTTCTTTAAGTTCTTTGAGATTCTGGATATTAGCCCTTTGTCAGATGGGCAGATTGTAAAAGTTTTCTCCCATTCTGTAGGTTGCCTGTTCACTCTGATGGTAGTTTCTTTTGCTGTTCAGAAGCTCTTTAGTTTAATTAGATCCCATTTGAATATTTTGGCTTTTGTTGCCCTTGCTTTTGGTGTTTTAGTCATGAAGTCCTCGCCCATGCCTCTGTCCTGAATGGTATTACCTAGGTTTTCTTCTAGGGTTTTTATGGTTTTAGGTCTAAAATTTAAGTCTTTAATCCATCTTGAATTAATTTTTGTATAAGATGTAAGGAAGGGATCTAGTTTCAGCTTTCTACATATGGCTAGTCAGTTTTCCCAGCACAATTTATTAAATAGGGAATTCTTTCCCCATGTCTTGTTTTTGTCTGGTTTGTCAAAGATCAGATGGTAGTAGATGTATGGTAATACTTCTGAGGGCTCTGTTCTGTTCCATTGGTCTATATCTCTGTTTTGGTACCAGTACCATGCTGTTTTGGTTACTCTAGCCTTGTAGTAGACTCTGAAGTCAGGTAGCGTGATGCCTCCAAGCTTTGTTCTTTTGGCTTAGGATTGTCTTGGCAATGTGGGCTCTTTTTTGGTTCCATATGAACTTTAAAGTAGATTTTTCCCATTCTGTGAAGAAAGTCATTGGTAGCTTGATGGGGATGGCATTGAATCTATAAATTACCTTGGGCAGTATGGCCATTTTCACAATATTGATTATTCCTATCCATGAGCATGGAATGTTCTTCCATCTGTTTGTGTTCCCTTTTATTTAGTTGAGCAGTGGTTTGTAGTTCTCCTTGAAGAGGTCCTTCACATCCCTTGTGAGTTGTATTCCAGGGATTTTATTCTCTTTGAAGCAATTGTGAATGGGAGTTCACTCATGATTTGACTCTGTGTTTGTCTGTTGTTGGTATATAAGAATGTGATTTTTGCACATTGATTTTGTATCCTGAGACTTTGCAGAAGTTGCTTATCAGCTTGAGGAGATTTTGGGCTGAGACAATGGGGTTTTCTAAATATACAATCATGTCATCTGCAAACAGGGAAAATTTGACTTCCTCTTTTCCTAATTGAATACCCTTTATTTCTTTCTCTTGCCTGATTGCCCTGGGCAGAACTTCCAACACTGTGTTGAATAGGAGTGGTGAGAGAGGGCATCCTTGTCTTGTGCCGGTTTTCAAAGGGAGTGTTTACAGTTTTTGCCCATTCAGTATGATATGGGCTGTGGGTTTGTCATAAATAGCTCTTAGTATTTTGAGATACATTCCATCAATACCTAGTTTATTGAGAGTTTTTAGCATGAAGGGCTGTTGAATTTTGTCAAAGGCCTTTTCTGCATCTATTGAGGTAATAATGTGGTTTTTGTCATTGGTTCTGTTTATGTGATGGATTACATTTATTGATTAGTGTATGTTGAACCAGCTTTACATCCCAGGGGTGAAGCCAACTTGATCATGGTGGATAAGCTTTTTGATATGCTGCTGGATTCGGTTTGCCAGTATTTTACTGAGGATTTTTGCACTGATGTTCATCAGGGAGACTGGTCTAAAATTCTCTCTCTCTCTCTCTCTCTTTTTTTTTTTCTTGTTGTTGTTGTGTCTCTGCCAGGCTTTGGTATCAGGATAATGTTGGCTTCGTAAAATGAGTTAGGGAGGATTCCATCTTTTTCTATTGATTGGAATAGTTTCAGAAGGAATGGTACCAGATCCTCTTTGTACCTTTGGTAGAATTCAGCGTGAATCCGTCTGGTCCTGGACTTTTTTTGCTTGGCAGGCTATTAATTATTGCCTCGATGTCAGAGCCTGTTATTGGTCTATTCAGAGATTCAGCTTTTTCCTGGTTTAGTCTTGGGAGGGTGTATGTGTCCAGGAATTTATCCATTTCTTCTAGATTTTCTAGTTTATTTGCATAGAGGTGTTTATAGTATTCTCTGATGGTAGTTTGTATTTCTGTGGGATCCATGGTAATATCCCCTTTATCATTCTTTATTGGGTCAATTTGATTCTTCTCTCTTTTCTTCTTTATTAGTCTTGCTCGTGATCTATCAATTCTGTTGATGTTTTCAAAAAACCAGCTCCTGGATTCATTGATTTTTTAAGGGTTTTTTGTGTCTCTATCTCCTTCAGTTCTGCTCTGATCTTAGTTATTTCTTGCCTTCTGCTAACTTTTGAATGTGTTTGCTCTTCTCTAGTTCTTTTAATTGTGGTGCTAGGGTGTCGATGTTAGATCTTTCCTGCTTTCTCTTGTGGGCATTTAGTGCTATAAATTTCCCTCTACACACTGCTTTAAATGTGTCTCAGAGATTCTGGTACATTATAGAGACACTATATTTCTAAATGGAAAAACTAAGTATTAAAAGAAAGTAAATTTTTAAATAGATAGGTTTGGCAGTATTTTAATTACATTTGTCACAGTTTGAATTCTTCAAAGAAAGAGGTTGAGATGGAATTGAGGATATAAGACATTGATTAGAGATTGACATCTGAGAAAAGAAGGGGAAAGTCATAGGATTGAGGGGAATGAGAAGTGAAGAAGAGATGCAGACTCAACAAAGCCTTGGCCAAACCAGCAAGGAGCTCACAAGTGGGTGTTTCCCACCAGAGTTATCCCAGGTCTGCTGAAATGACTGATTCTCTTTATCACCACGTTGCCCAGTTACCTGAGGGAAGTGACATAGGAAGTGCGTGACCTTTAAGGAGTCAACAGCTGGAAGTTGTCCATGTGCTTCCAGCAGCTGGGCAACAAGTCCTTCCTTGATGTGGCATCTAGGGGTGCATCTCTTTATCTACCACCTTTTGGGGTAAACCTGACAATGTCATTTTAAAGTTCAACAAGAATGATCAGTAAACAAAAAGAGACAACACATTTTTGAAAAAAGAAAATACTGAGAAGGGATTTGTTCTGTCCAGTGTTTTTTTTGTTTGTTTTTCTTTTTTTCTTTTTTTTAAATTTTACTTTTAAGTTCTGGGGTACATGTACAGAACATGCAGGTTTGTTACATAGGTATACATGTGCCATGGTGGTTTGCTGCACCCATCAACCTGTCATCTAGGTTTTGTTTTGTTTTTTTTGTTTGCTTGTTTGAGGCAGAATCTCGTCCTGTCTCTCAGTCTAGAGTGCAGTGGCACAGTCTTGACTCACTGCAACCTCTGCCTCCCGGATTCAAGCAATTATCCTGCCTCATCCTCCCCAGTAGCTGAGATTACAGGCACGCACCCCCACGCCCAGCTAATTTTGTATTTTTCATAGAGACAGGTTTTCACCACGTTGGCCAGGCTGGTCACGAACCCTTGACCTCAGGTGATCTGCCTTCCTCGGCCTCCCAAAGTCCTGAGATTACAGGCATGAGCCACTGCACCTAGCCCCATCATCTAGTTTTTAAGCCCCACATGCACTAGTTATTTGCTCTCCTTCCCCTTGCACCCCACCACCTGACAGGCCCCGGTGGGTGATGTTTCCCTCTTTTCCTAATTGAATATCCTTTATTTCTTTCTCTTGCCCGATTGCCCTGGGCAGGACTTCCAACACCATGTTGAATAGGAGTGGTGAGAGAGGGCATCCCTGTCTTGTACGAGTTTTCAAAGGGAATGCTTACAGTTTTTGCTCATTCAGTATGATATGGGCTGTGGGTTTGTCATAAATAGCTCTTAGTATTTTGAGATACGTCCTATCAATACATAGTTTATTGAGAGTTTTTAGCATGAAGGGCTGTTGAGTGTTGTTGAAGGCCTTTTCTGCATCTATTGAGATAATCATGTGGTTTTTTTCCTTTGGTTCTGTTTATAGG
Organism: Piliocolobus tephrosceles; assembly: GCF_002776525.5. Taxonomy (NCBI): domain Eukaryota; kingdom Metazoa; phylum Chordata; class Mammalia; order Primates; family Cercopithecidae; genus Piliocolobus; species Piliocolobus tephrosceles. The sequence continues at coordinate 64,020,409 of NC_045441.1, read as the reverse complement.
ATGGATTACATTTATTGATTTGCGTATGTTGTACCAGCCTTGCATCCCAAGGATGAAGCCAACGTGATCGTGGTGGATAAGCTTTTTGACTTGCTGCTGGATTCCGTTTGCCAGTATTTTATTGAGAATTTTTGCATCGATATTCATCAGAGATATTGGTCTAAAATTCTCTTTTTTTGTTGTGTCTCTTCCGGGCTTTGGTATCAGATGATGCTGGCCTCATAAAATGAGTTAGGGAGGATTCTCTCTTTTTCTGTTGATTGGAATAGTTTCAGAAAGAATGGTACCAGCTCCTCTTTGTACCTCTGGTAGAATTCGGCTATGAATCCGTCTGGTCCTGGACTTTGTTTGGTTGGTAGGCTATTAATTATTGCCTGAATATCAGAGCCTGTTATTGGTGTATTCAGGGATTCAACTTCTTCCTGGTTTAGTCTTGGGAGGGTGTATGTGTCCAGGAATTTATCCATTTCTTCTAGATTTTCTAGTTTATTTGCATAGAGGTGTTTATAGTAGTCTCTGATGGTAGTTTGTATTTCTATGGGATCAGTGGTGATATTGCCTTTATCATTTTTTATTGCATCTATTTGATTCTTCACTCTTTTCTTCTTTATTAGTCTTGCTAGTGGTCTATCAATTCTGTTGATGTTTTCAAAAAACCAGCTCCTGGATTCATTTGATTTTTTGGAGGTTTTTTTGTGTCTCTATCTCCTTCAGTTCTGCTCTGATCTTAGTCATTTCTTGCCTTCTGCTAGCTTTTGAATATGTTTGCTCTTGCTTCTCTAGTTCTTTTAATTGTGATGTTAGGGTGTCAATTTTAGGTCTTTCCTGCTTTCTCTTGTGGGCATTTAGTGCTATAAATTTCCCTCTACACACTCCTTTAAATGTGTCCCAGAGATTCTGGTATGTTGTGTCTTTGTTCTCATTGGTTTCAAAGAACATCTTTATTTCTGCCTTCATTTCGTTATGTACCCAGTAGCCATTCAGGAGCAGGTTGTTCAGTTTCCATGTAGTTGAGCGGTTTTGATTGAGTTTCTTAATCCTGAGTTCTAGTTTGATTGCACTGTGGTCTGAGAGGCAGTTTGTTATGATTTCTGTTCTTTTACATTTGCTTAAGAGTTCTTTACTTCCAACTATGTGGTCAATTTTGAAATATGTGCATTGTGGTGCTGAGAAGAATGTATATTCTGTTTATTTGGGGTGGAGAGTTCTGTAGATGTCTATTAGGTCTGCTTGGTGCAGAGTTGAGTTCAATTCCTGGATATCCTTGTTAACTTTCTGTCTCGTTGATCTGTCTAATGTTGACAGTGGGGTGTTAAAGTCTCCCACTATGATTGTGTGGGAGTGTAGGTCTCTTTGTAAGTCTCTAGGGGTTTGCTTTATGAATCTGGGTGCTCCTGTATTGGGTGCATATATATTTAGGATAGTTAGCTCTTCTTGTTGAATTGATCCCTTTACCATTATGTAATGGCCTTCTTCGTCTCTTTTGATCTTTGTTGATTTAAAATCTGTTTTATCAGAGACTAGGATTGCAACCCCTGCTTTTTTTTGTTTTCCATTTGCTTGGTAGATCTTCCTCCATCCCTTTATTTTGAGCCTATGTGTGTCTCTGCACGTGAGATGGGTCTTCTTAATACAACACACTGATGGGTCTTGACTCTTTATCCAATTTGCCAGTCTGTGTCTTTTAATTGGAGCATTTAGCTCATTTATATTTAAGGTTAATATTGTTATGTGTGAATTTGATCCTATCATTATGATGTTAGCTTGTTATTTTTCCAGTTAGTTGATGCACTTTCTTCCTAGCATCGATAGTCTTTACAATTTGGCATGTTTTTGCAGTAGCTGGTACCTGTTGTTCCTTTCCATGTTTAGTACTTCCTTCTGGAGCTCTTGTAAGGCAGGCCTGGGGGTGACAAAATCTCTCAGCATTTGTTTGTCTGTAAAGCATTTTATTTCTTCTTCACTTATGAAGCCTAGTTTGGCTGAATATGAAATTCTGGGTTGAAAATTCTTTTTTTTAAGAATGTTGAATATTGGCCCCCACTCTCTTCTGGCTTGTAGACTTTCTGCCGAGAGATCTGCTATTAATCTGATGGGCTTCCCTTTGTGGGTAACCAGACCTTTCCCTCTGGCTGCCCTTAAGATTTTTTCCTTCATTTCAACTTTGGTGAATCTGACAGTTATGTGTCTTGGAGCTGCTCTTCTTGAGGAGTATCTTTGTGGTGTTCTCTGTACTTCCTAAATTTGAATGTTGGCCTGCGTTTCTAGGTTGGGGACATTCTCCTGGATAATATCCTGCAGAGTTTTCCAGCTTGGTTCCATTCTCCTTTTCACTTTCAGGTACACCAATCAGATGTAGATTTGGTCTTTTCACATAGTCCCATATTTCTTGGAGGCTTCATTCATTTCTTTTTACTCTTTTTTCTCTAAACTTGTCTTTTCACTTCATTTCATTCATTTGATCTTCAATCACTGGTACCCTTTCTTCCACTTGATCAAATCAGCTACTGAAGCTTGTGCATGTGTCACGTAGTTCTTGTGCCATGGTTTTCAGCTCCATCAGATCGTTTAAAGTCTTCTCTGCAGTGTTTATTCTAGTTAGCCATTTGTCTAATCTTTTTTCAAGGTTTTTAGCTTCTTTGTGAAGGGTTCGAACATCCTCCTTTAGCTTGGAGAAGTTTGTTATTACCGATCGTCTGAAGCCTTCTTCTCTCAACTTGTCAAAGTCATTCTCCATCCAGCATTGTTCCATTGCTGGTGAGGAGCTTCATTCCTTTGGAGGAGAAGAGGCACTCTGATTTTTAGAATTTTCAGCTTTTCTGCTCTAGTTTCTCCCCATCTTTGTGGTTTTATCTACCTTTGGTCTTTGATGATGGTGGCATACATATGAGTTTTGGTGTGGATGTCCTTTCTGTTTGTGAGTTTTCCTTCTAACAGTCAGGACCCTCAGCTGCAGGTCTGTTGGAGTTTGCTGGAGGTCCACTCTAGACCCTGTTTGCCTGAGTATCACCAGTGGTGGCTGCAGAATAGCAAATATTGCAGAATGGCAAATGTTGCTGCCTGATCCTTCCTCTGGAAGCTTCATCTCAGAGAGGCACCTGGCTATATGAGGTGTCAGTCGGCCCCTACTGGGAGGTGCCTCCCAGTTAGGCTACTTGGGGGTCAGGGACCCACTTGAGGAGGCAGTCTGTCCGTTCTCAGATCTCAAACTCCACGCTGGGAGAACTACTACTCTCTTCAAAGCTGTTGGACAGGGACGTTTAAGTCTGCAGAAGTTTCCGCTGCCTTTTGTTCAGCTATGCTCTGCCCCCAGAGGTGGAGTCTACAAAGACAGGCAGGCCTCCTTGAGCTTCTCTGGGCTCCACCCAGTTCGAGCTTCCCAGCTGCTTTGTCTACCTACTCAAGCCTCAGCAATGGAAGATGCCCCACCCTCAGCCTCAATGCCACCTTGCAGTTAGATCTCAGACTGCTGTGCCAACAGTGAGGGTGGGACCCTCTGAGCCTCCATGGGCATGGGACCCTCCGAGCCAGGAGCGGGATATAATCTCCTGGTGTGCTGTTTGCTAAGACCATTGGAAAAGTGCAGTATTGGGGTGGGAGTGTCCTGATTTTCCATGTACCATCTGTCATGGCTTCCCTTGGCTAGGAAAGGGAATTCCCTGACCCCTTGTGCTTTCCAGGTGAGGCGATGCCCTGCCCTGCCCTGCTCCACTGTCCAACAAGCCCCAGTGAGATGAACCCAGTACCTCAGTTGGAAATGTAGAAATCATCCATTTTCTGCATCACTCACACTGGGAACTGTAGACTGGAGCTGTTCCTATTCGGCCATCTTGGAACCTCCCCTGTACCTTGTCTATCTTTATGTTGTTAGTTAAATAAAACAGCGAGCCATAAAAATGCCCCAATAACACATTTTCTATCAACTGTACAGGAAAACCTAATTCCTTTACCACATAGAAGCAAAAGTGATATTCTTTAAAAGGAAAACCAGATAATATCCTTAAAAAAATGGCTTCCCAATGGTTTATGATAAAATCCAAACTCTATTAGGCTGACATGACACTCTTGCTTTTTTCTCTGCCTTCATCTCTCAGGATGCTTCTCTCCATTCTCTGGGCTCCAGGGTCCTGATTTCCTTACGCTCCTGCAACCTGCCTGGCTTCTTCTGACTGCAGGACATAGACATGCACTCCTCACTCTTACCTGGTTTGCCTTGCCCAGGTCTGTCTCTGAACCATCCTTTTTATCCTTCAGTTTTCAGGTGAAATGTGGTCTTCTCATAGAAGTCTTTCCTGTTGACCTTATCTTAAGTTGTTCCCTCATTTTTTCTGGACCTTTCCTTGTTTTATTCATAGTACTTATCCAGTCATTAAAGTTTGTTATTTGTTGTTGCTTACTTATTTTTAAAAGGAATTTAATCTGCTTACATTCAAATTATGACTCTAAATATTATGAATTAGGGACCCTGAACAATAATGTGGCTTTCTAAAATTCAGTTTTCTCATCTAGAAAGTGAGCTTACTATTTACCTGATAGGGTTGTCATAAAGAATTAACACATGAAAACAAGCAAAGTGTGTAGAACCTGTCCTGGTACATAACAAAATATCAATACCTATTAACTATTATTAGTGCTATTCTAATCAACACTGCCTCTGGGTGGTAGAACATTCCTCCCTTGCTAATTGCACCTTCCTCTCTTTTCCTTCCTTCAGGGGGAGTTTCCCTGACCATGCTTCATAAACTCAGGCCAGACCCCCTAGTATTCCATTCCCTGTCCCATTGCCCTGCTTAATCTATCTCCACAGCATTTTAAAAATTTGTATATATTTATCTGTTTTTATTGATATTGTCTCTTTCCCACTATAATTTAAGCTTCATGAAAGACCCTGTATTTCAAGGGTCCAGTAGAGGCGGATATTATGCATTCAATGAATATCTGTTGCATGAGTAAATAATTGATAAATCATTATCATTATCACCATCATCATTGTTTTCCCTCTCCAAAAAGTAAGCAGAGATTGTACCTGCCTAGCTTATGTGTATGTTCCTGATAGGAATCATAGGTCTCGGCAAAAAGTCCTCTGTTGATATTTGTCAAAGGAATGAATTTTTTTTTTTTTTTTTTGAGATGAGAGTCTTGCTCTGTCACCCAGGCTGGAGTGCAGTGGTGTGACCTCAGCATCTCAGCTCACTGCAACCTCCGCCTTCTGGGTTCAAGCGATTCTCTTGCCTCAGCTTCCCAAATAGCTGGGACTACAGGTGCCTGCCACCACGCCCAGCTAATTTTTGTATTTTTGGTAGAGGTGGGGTTTCACCATATTGGCCAGGCTAGTCTCGAACTCCTGACCTCAAATGATTCACCCACCTCAGCCTCCCAAAGTGCTGGGATTACAGATGTGAGCTACTGCACCTGGCCTAGGAATGAATTTTTTAAATGTGAAAAAATTGTGTTTTCAGACTGTGCCAAAATCATAGGCACAGGAAATCTTAGCAATCAACACATTAGTGATTATCACTTTGTATTGATGATAATTATGATATTCTGTGGTGAAATCAATTTTATAAAGGACTACATCGATTTTTGAAATCCCGTTACTTAAATTTTATTTTGTTGCTTATCCTTTCAGTCCAATTCATATACATATAAAGGCATTCCCTTTCTTTCTTACATACTTCGAATGAAAGATGACACCATGCATATGGTACTTATACCATGATCCAGTCAGATTATGTTTACCAAGGACTTGGTGCAATGCCCATACCTTCATCTTTATTTTTTTCCCATTAGTTTTTCAAATCTCTCAAATTGATTTGATGTAAGTAATAAGTTCAGTCACTAGACATCTGTTGAACATCAAGCATTTTCCTTTTCATTTCCTTTTCAAGATATCTTGGCAAGTAAAATCTACTTTTCTCCATCAACATTTTAAGGGATAGCACTAGCATCAAACAGATACCATTTCCATTTACGCTGCAAAGGCTGATGGAAGAATAAGAAGACACATTCTTTGCCCCCTAAAATCTTCAGATCTATTGGTGAGCGTTCAGATACCCACACAAAGAGAGTTAAACATGTTAAGTGGAACACTGAAGGAGCTGAAAAGTCGAAAGAGGAAGTAGGTGCTGAATAGTTCAGAAAAGGAAGCAGTTCACCAGTTCTATTGACCACAGTTTGCCATTCTTGAACAGGGTTGCCAGCGTCTAGTATTTGTATTTTGTTGTCTGACTCTACAAGTTTCAGAACTTCTTTTTAAATGATATATGGGCATACCTTGGAGATATTGAAGCTTCAGGTCCAGACCAGTGCAATAAGGAAATATAAAAAGTCAGTCACATGAATGTTTTGGCTTCCCAGTGCATATTGTATACACTATACTGTAGTATACTATGACTTCCTCTACTGAAGTCTTGAAACCCCTCGAAGGTCATCCATGAAAGTTGGAATCAACTTCTTTCAAACTCTTGTTAATGCTGATATTTTGACCTTCTCCCATGAATCATGAATGTTCTTAAAGGTGTGAAAAGAAAATAAAATCTTGGGACGCCATACTCACTATGCCAAAAGGAAAAGTTAAGCTTAGAAACCGAGTCACCAAAAACACTGCCTTTCCTTTTGTTCCTGAACCTGCAAGAAAGAAGATCACATATCTTCTCAGGTGGTCTTCCTCACCCTGACAAGGTAAATTAACAGCTTATCTTCACAGGCATGGAACAAAGACATATTTGACAGTTTGGCTTCCTTTACTGTTTATTTTTATCTTGCATAAAATGCAACTTACTGATTGCATGAGACTTACTGATTGCATGAGACAAAGGTTTAATCAACTGCTATTCTCCCTCCTCCTTTCACTTGTAACACTGGATTCAGTAAACACTTATCAAAGCCTCACAAGAATATGACCTCTTACCTCACTTTATACCCTCCTTTTTCTTTCTTTCCTCCTTCCCCTCCTGCCTGCTCTTTCCCCTTTAAATATTGAAACCCTCAAAATCCTCTCTATAAAAAGCGTGAAGCACAGATCCTATTGTGATTTGCGTCTTCTCCCAGGTATGTCCTCAACCTTAGCAAAATAAACTTCTAAATTATTTGAGACCTATCTCAGACACTTTGCTTTACAAAGTCATCTAGTATGCTGAATCCTTTCCAGAAGGCGTTCAATTTACTTTGCCCAGATCCTCAGAGAACTCACTATCTACTGAGCTACAGGCTTACAAAATGTGTTTCTTAAAAAAACTTGAAAATCAAAATGATTCTCTGATGTATGGACTACAAATTGGATGTTGTGTTTGCAGGCATGAAAACAACAGTAACCTCCTTGTGTATCTCCATTAGAGCTCCTGGATAATCAGGTGCATTGTTAATAAGCAGTAATATTTTGAAAAGAATCTTCTTTTTCTGAGTGGCAGCTTTCAACAGTGGATTTAAAATATTGAGTAAACCATGTTGTAAACAGATGTGCTGTCACCCAGGCTTTATTTTTCCATTTGCAGGGCACAGGCAGAGTAGATTCAGAATAATTCCCAAGGACTCTTGGATTTTCAGCAGCACAAATGAGCATTGACTTCAAGTCATCAGCTGTTTTCACTCCTAATAAGAGAGTTGGCCTGTCCTTTGAAGGTCTGAAGCCAGCATTGACTTCTCTCTAGCTATGAAAGTCCTGGATGACATCTTTTTCCAATATATGGCTGTTTCATCTGCAATGAAAAACTGTTGTTTACTGTAGCCACCTTCATCAATTAACCTAGCTAGATATACATAACTTGCTGCAGCTTCTCCATCAGCACTTGCTGTTTCACCTTGCTTTTTTATGTTGTGGAAATGGCTTCTCTCCTGAAAATCTCTTGAACCAACATCTGCTAGCTTCAAAGTTTTCTTCTGCAGCTGCCTCATCTCCCCTCACCTTCGCAGAATTGAAGAGTGTTGGGGCCTTGCTCTGGATTAGGCTTTGGCTTAAGAGAATATTGTGGTTGGTTTGATCTTCTATTCACACCACTCAAACTTTCTACATATCAGCAATAAGTCTGTTTCACTTTCTTATCTATCATTTGTAGATTCACTGAAGTAGCACTTTTAATCTCTTTGAAGAACTTTTCCTTTGCATTCACAACCTGGCTAACTGGTTGATGCAAAAGGCCCACCTTTCGGCCTATCCTGGTTTTTGATATGCCTTCCTCACTAAGCTTAATCATTTGTAACTTTTGGTTTAAAGTGAGAGATGTGGGACTCTTCCCACATTTGAACACTCAGAGGCCATTGTAGGGTTATTAATTGGCCTAATTTCAATGTTGTTGTGGCTTGGGAAATAGGGAGGCCCAAAGAGGGGAGAAACAGGGAAACGGCTGTTCAGTAGAACAGTCAAACACAAGCAACATTTATTAAATTTGCTGTCTTATATGGGTGTAGTTTGTGGTGCCTAAAATAATTATAATAGTAATATGAAGTATCATTGATCACAGGTCACCATCACAGTTAATACTAACAATAATAATAATAATAAAATTTGAAATATTCTGAGAATTACCAAAATGTAACACAGGGACACAAAATGAACACATGCTGTTGGAAAAATGGCACTGATATGCTTGTTCAATGTAGAGTTGCCACAGATCTTCAATTTGTAAGAAAACACAGTAGCTGCAGAGCACGATAAAACCAAGTGCAATAAAACAAGGTATGCCTGTAGTATTACTTTCTTAACTTGCTCTTTAAATACTTTGGAGAATAAATGCTTTTACTATATTTGTTGCTTATGGCATTTTGATTCTTCAGGCTAGTCAAGATCTTTCTCCTGAACTCTATCCTCTCTTCCAAATATTCTTTCCCAGCATTGTGCTCCTATTTGATGCTCACTGTCAGACAGAGCTGACAATGGCATAGAAACCTCTTTCTGGTGGTTTTCTACCCTTTACCTTCTCTTTTACTTTCATTCCAAGCCCACTGTTGTAGCCCTAAAGATGCATTTGCTTCTTTTTTTCCTCATTTGAGTATTTTATTCTGAATCCCATCCTTCATTTTTTCCTAAAAACCTGATCTAACTGATGTAACTTATTTTACTCTTACTAGAAAGAAACATTGTAAGGAAACAATTCAACCATTTTCCCACTAAACCCTGTAACTACTAAGAAAGACAAAATCGATTCCTCATGGAAGTCGATGCATAAAGAAGGAGAATAAAAGTTTTTGGTGTTTATTTTTATTCTTCAAAAAAACCGCTTGGATTCTTATAGGAAACTCAGTTTTAATAATCTTTGCTTTCTGATTGTGACATTTTCCAGATCCTTGATATTTACCTTACACAAGATTTAGATTTTTTTTTTTTTAAAGAACTAGTCAGTAATATGACAGAAGCAAACATTTTTTACATAAAATTAATATATTTTCAAAATTTAACTTTATTATGTATACTTAAGATTTAAATACTAGTATTAACATTTTTAGGCATAGGTTGAGATAGCAAATGAATTAGTTTGCTTCTTTAGTTGAGTTTACTTTTCAGCATGAGAAATGATCAGCATTTCTGGATTTATAAGTTGGTTATGATTCTAAATGCTTGAAACAATGTGAAGAATATAATTTACTTTTTATTTAAATAACTACCATTCAGTGCAGAGTGCTTTGAGTGGTTTAGGCATGTTTGCTTTTCAAGAGAGCTTTGCATTTCTCCTGGTATTCTTTGCAGCTGCTTCACTCTTACTAGTGAGAGGATATTTTCAGGCTGAGCTGAATAAACATCTTTGTCTCCCAGGCTGGAGTGTAGTAGTGCAATCATGGCTCATTGCAGCCTTAATCTCCTGTGCTCAAGTGATCTTCCTACCTCAGCCTCCCAAGTGGCTGGGTCCACAAGTGCATGCCACCACACCCAGCTAATTAATGTTTTTTTTTTTTTGTTTATTTGTTTGTTTGTTTTTTCTTTTTGGTAGAGACAGGGCTTCTCTACATTGCCCAGGCTGGTTTTGAACTCCTAGGCTCAAGCAGTCCTCCTGCCTCACCCTCCCAAAGTTCTGGGATTACAAGTGTGAGCCAATGCACACAGCCTGAGTGAACACCTTGAAGACAAGTGTGCTACCATTGCTACTAGTTTGTGCAGGCTGTCCAGTGGGGACAGTGATCTAGAGTGATGGCAGCCATCAGCAAAGGATCTGCTGTGGGTTAATTTTTGCCCTATTACTTTTTGTTTGTTTGTGCCAAATTATGTTATCTTCGAAACAGGAACTAAAAATAAAGAATTCATTTCTTCTTGACCTGTCTCAGAAGGAATGTGGCTTGTATTTCTCAAGGAGCACAGGGTGGGTTGGTTTCTCTTAAAAACAAAATATAAAAAAGAACAAAGGGACATGGCTCATACCTTGGAAGGTCAACAAAAATGACTAAAATGCTCACTGGATTAGAGCTTTGTAAAGTCATACTAATTGATTTCTTAAAATTAACTACAACTTAAGATGGTGAGACCAAATGAGAAATGCCTCCTCTGTACTAAGAGCCACAGGGCTTTTGATGTCCTTCTTTCCTTCTTGCTGTTCTCGTGTTGATTTCTGTTGTGCCTCAACTTCGAGTACCATTGTGATGAGATTGAACTCAATGTGCCAACTGTGCACTCAAAGCCTCAAGTGGTTTTGCTTTGCTGCTGATTACAATAAAATGAAACAACAACAACAAAAATGCCTAAAATACTTTACATTAGGCCTCTTCTAGGTTGTCATCTGAGCCACAAAGCATTGTCAAAACAGTGGACATTTTCATGGTGCCATTTTCCCAAGTGGAAAACCAAAGGGGCACACAGCAGCCATTTCAGATGTTGTGAGATGGGGCATGAAGATGACTGCACTTTTCAGCATCTGTGCTGTGAAATATCTCCACCGAGGCTGGCGGCCTATTTCCTCTGTCTCTCTGTTGTGGGTTTGGGGGCAGGCACAGCCACTTCCTCTGCTCTACTACCTCTTTCCGCACCCTTTTTATTCCTTCTGAGCTGCTTCCCTTTTTGATATCCAGCTTCCTCTTTCTCCTGGTGCCCGTACCTAAGGGTAATTCCTCTCTTCCCCCATCCATAATGTGTGTGGCTAAATACAGGCAGCATACTCACACTTTGTTAAAATGTGAAACTATTATTTTTGTTTTATCAGAATCCATCCCCATTATGGAGTCTGCTGCTTTTAAGTTATTTATAAAGCTGTTGTTGAAATACTAAAAGGTCCAGTCGTATTTGATTCTACTTTAAAATAACCTACCACTTTTGTTGATCCCTTTTTCGAGTGCGAAGGTAAGAAGATGGGCTGTACATTTGGCTGGGAAGGTGCTGCTGCATGTTGTTTGTGCATGTTTACACTTCAATAGTCATGAAGGTCTTCATCAAAACAAACTTCTTTTCTGCTTTTTAAGGAAGAAAATCAACATTTTCTTATAAACAAAAATGCAAATATACACTATCCTGTGGAGTATTTCCTTACCTTTATGTGTGATGAATTAATTCTTTTTATGGATGTACACTTGCAGTCCTGAACCACCCATGCCCCTTCTAGAAAACACTAGATGCTAACCCATCCGGCAGGGAGGAATGGATTTTGCCCCTTTTGTGTGTCTGTGTGTGTGTGTGTGTGTGTTCTTCCTACAGTAAGGTTATAAAAAAAAAATGGCTCCATAATTAAGGTTTATTCTTGACAAAACTTGGACCAACCCTTCAACCCATGGGCTACTTCAAGATTACACTCCCATAGTGGTAACTGTGCTCAAGGGGCCTAAGGCATTCCATCTGCCAGGGTGTGCATCTGCCACACCGCTACCTCTGCATTTGACAAGGAAATGGCGTGGGGTCTTCCTCCCAGTGTCCTCTCCCCCAGCACATGGGTAGCTCAAGGCATTTATTTTGCATCTCTGACAGCACTTATGCACAGACTCAAGAACCAATTGTCACCAAGAGGAAACACGTTAAAATGCACATGCCTGGGAGGTCTATTTTTAATTCTATTTAATTGGGGAGGTCTATTTAAATGGGTTCCGAGTAATGCCCAGATGACTCGTTATTACCAAGCACCCCCAGGGTTTGACTCACAGACCACACTTTGTGAAACCTTAGCTATGTAAAAAAAAAAAAAAAAAAAAAAAAAATTAAAAATAAAAAAATCCGTCAGATTTCCCAGGGACTAAAGAGTAAGCAAAGCAATAAAGACATATATTCATAATGAAAATATAATATGGAGACTCCCTGTGTATATAAAAGATTATAAAAATCAAGTAATGAATTTGTATGCTAAGTTACAACAATTCCAAACAATACCGTGTAAATAATGCACATACTCACAACATGATAAAAATTAGGAGCAGTTCCAGGCTGGCTCTGATTTTTGTAACTTCCTCATAGAGTTCAGTCTTGTAAGGGCTGTGGTGATGTAAACGTTAACTGTGCCAAGATTCTGCCTCTCCCAGGTGACAAGGTCATGCCAGCAGGTAAGGACATATTTAGGCTACACTTTACCTATGTTTAGTCTTCCGAGAGGCAGGGAGCAGGAAGAGAATGCTCTATTTAGAGAAACATAGACAAGATATGAATTACTCATCTGTAGACAATGAAACAATCAAGTTAAAGAATGCACAGCAATTGAATAACTCTAAGTGTACAGAATGTGTTCAACAAGCAGTTATTGAGTATTTAAAGAACATTTCAGTGTATTTTATTCCTTTGGGGTGCTACTTTCCCTTTTCCTGTTTTTTATTTTTTATTAAAATTTTTTATTTTATTTCTTTATTTTTTTGAGACAAGGGTCTCGCTCTGTTGTCCAGGCTGCAGTGCAGTGGCACAATCGTAGCTCACTGCAGCCTCAAACTCCTGAGCTCAAGGGATCCTCCTGCCTCAGCCTCCCAAGTAGCTAAGACTATAGGTGTTTTCCACCACTCCTGGCAAATTCTTTTCTTTTTAATGTAGAGATGGGGTCTCGCTATGGTGCCTAGGCTGGTCCTTTTTCCTGTTTTCCTTTCCTTATTATTATTATTTTTTCAAACTGAGATGTCTGATATTGCCTCCAATTCTCTTGGTGTGGTTTTATCTCTAACCCAACCCCCCTCTAGGAGCCCTCACTGGGTAGATCTCCATTTTGTCCACAAATGTCAGCTTCCTGTATTCCCTGACCCTCTCCCTCTCCTGTCATTGTATTCAGAGCATAGAGAAAAACTATGAGGTCCCTCTTCTAAAATGTAAGACTCCCAGTGTGGGTCCTCTGGCCCTAAATTAAACCCCTCTCCATTCTGGCATTGGGCCTCCCTCACCCAAAGATTTCCTATCTGAAGACCCAACCAAAGCCAGCCAGTTCCAAGTCACGCTCAGGTATGTAGATTTATACAGAGAGAAAAGTAGTAGAGGTAAAATATAAATGCATATATTTGTATACCCAAGAAAAGGAGTTCAACACCTACTGAGTAGGGAAAACCTACCAGCTACTTGGCAACACAATCCAAGATGTCATTGTAAATTTAGAAAACATCCAAAATATGTGAAGAACAACAATAGCATAAAAGAGAAAAACCGATAAAAGAACACATTCCAATAGAAATAGAGATGATTCAGTAAACAAAAGGTAATGTCATACAAAAAAGGAATCTATAAAGTGTTAGAGGACAAGAACAAACTTGTAGACATTAAATATGCCTTTACTGAAGTAAAATATTCTGTAGAAGAGTTTGTAGATAACACTGATGAAATTTCTTAGAAAATAAAGAAATGATACAAGTAAAGGTAACTAGAAAGAAAAGATAAAACAGAGACAAGTCAGTGTTAGAGTTACAATGTGGAGGGTCCAGAAATGGAAAACAAAGAAAAATGGAGGGTGAAAATAAAAAAAAAAAAAAAAAAGAGAGAGAGAGGAAGGCAAATTTCCCACGGCTAAAAGAGAAAACTGAGGCTTCAGAGTAAAAAAGCTACTGACAACCAGAGCAAAGGAAGAGAAGATACACTTGGATTCACATTTGTAAAATTTCCTGTACTAGGGATAAATAGGTCTTATACACTTCTAGAGAGTCAGGGAAAATGCTTTCTACATGTTAGGAAGAATCACAACAGCATGGGAATCCTGAACACCAGAAAACAACAGACCAATGCATAAAGGCTCTGAGGAAAAGTGGATTGAACCTAGAATTGTATACTCAGCAAAACTATTAATCCAATGGGAAGGCAAACTAAAATGTGTCAGAAACACAGGGACTTAAAAGTGTAATTTTCATGTACCTATGTTTGGAAGAATTTTCTTGAAAATATGTGCTAAGGAAACAAAGAAAAGAAAGAAAGCAAAAAAGAAAGCAAGATGAATTTAAGGAGTTTAATGAACAGTGGCACTAATCCAGGAGTTTGGTTGGTGTTAATTTCAGGATAGCAGTTGTATTAGCAGATCTGAAAAACAATAGTTCCAAAGAGTAGGTCATATCATTTTAAAGAAGAAATTTTAAATGGATATAGTTAAGATGCTGGATGGTTAATGATACAGTGACAAAAGCACAGGTTAGTTTCCATCAACAAGAAAATAAGAAGTTCAACTCCATGAAAAACAAAGCTGTGGGTCAAGTATGGAGGAATCGTAAAGGGGGCATGATGCTAAGCAAGGGATGTTGGGTAAGCAAATGTTTTCTTTTGCATGGTGATGCCATTGGATCAACAAAGAAGGAATGTATTTCTAACACATTACTTGGCTCTTCTGTGAATTAAATATTTATAAACATGTGCCAGTCAGGTTTCAGTGTGGAAAAAACACTGAATAGTCTTTTAAGGAGAATGGATTCTATGGCAGGGGATGAGGTGCTTACGTAATCGTTGAAAGCACTGAAGGGTGAAGATTACGGCACTGCCGGTAGGATTTTTGGTCCCACTTTTACAATTTGGACTTAGAGGTTTGGCAGCTTCAACTGTCTCCTAGGGGAGAAAGCTGCAGGAAATCCTCACAGAAGTCACAAGGCACTCGGCTGGCCCCAGGGCAGGAACTGGCAGGGGATGTGAAATCTAGCTGGCTGCTGCAAACACTTATGTTTCTGCAGTCCAGGTGTGCCCTCTGCTATCTCTGCCTGGGAAAGAATGGCTTCTCTCCTGCTCTGGCTTCTAACATTTATCTAAGTGCATCTCACTGGATGACTCTTAAATTGATTCTAAAACTCTCTAGCTACAATATTATAATCTATACTTAAGGGACTGCAATACCTTTATTTTATGAGAAGAATACACTGAGCTATCAAGGTAGAAAATAATTTTGCTAAATACAGAGGGATTTGCAAAACTGCAGATCTTAGGGTAGGATGTGAACTTACATGTAACATGGCCAAGCAAAATATGGTAATAGGAGCACCATTTTGGATGGTTCCAAGAAGTGATTCCAGAAGTGGAATCACAATCCAGAAGTGAATTAGGGAATTGGGTACAACTGATTGGTGAACATCTGGTTACTGGCAAAAACTGCCATAGAAATGGCTGAAGGAAAGCGCCCTTATGCTTTGATGAGGAAATGTGGTTTGAGGCATCCCACCCCTACAAGAGTAGGCAGAGTTTAGAACAGATTAAGGATGTATGTGGAGTACCAATAAGCAAAACCCTCTATTAAAGATAATAGTAAATTTGTTTTCAATTTTTAGAATGGACCTATAGGCAAAATATGGAAGATCTAAAAAGTAGCCTTAGTACAAAGCATAAGTATTAACATTGTTTAAAGTAAATGCAATAACAAAATATTTAAATATGCTATTAACATATATGAGTGTAATTAACTGAAACACAACCAAAAATGATAATTCTATTTCTTAGAGCAGAGTGAATAGATAACACCTTGAATACTTAAGAAATTATGCTGTAGGCATATTCTTTTGAGTAGAAGAGGTAACCAATATGAAAAATAAAAACAGAAACAGAAGTAGGAAGTGGTGGTAGTGGGTGGGTAGAGGTTGGGCTCAGTATTATTGCTTTTCATTTTAAGATCCTTTTGTAGATATGCTTGATTTTTTTTAATCGTACACACATTGTTTTAATAAAAAATTTAAAACGCTCTTCTTTTTTTTTTTTATCACAATCTTCAAGTAAGGATATTGCTCATAGCAAAAAAAAAAAAAAAAAAAAAAATTCAAGAAAATTTACCTCTTTAATGATATTCATACTCTGAAGGATTATCAGAACTACTTCATTCTATTTGAATCAAAGTTACTAAGATTTTGTTTTTCATTAGTGTTGGAAATGATTCTCACTAGTTGCTGTATCAAATTTTGCATCACGCTATGGGGCCCTCACTTGTGGCAGGAGAGTCACTGTCAGTGATGTGCTGTTGCTGAGCTCTGCTTCTCCTGCTGTTGGTTTTCAGGAAGACATGCATGAACAGGACTTGTAACTCTATTTCAAGCAAAGCAGATAGGACCAAGATCCCAATGTGCCCAATTATATCAGATACCATCTGAAGGCTTCTGGGGAAGGAAGTTTCATAGGGAATCACTCGTTGAAATATGTGTGCCTGAATTGTCTAATAGTGAGCACATATTAATTCATAAAAAGAGTTAAATAATAATGCAGAGAAAAGTAACAAAAGGAATACATGTGCCCAAATCTATGCTAATGTGATGTACTTAATTTCGTTTTCCATTTAAATAAGACAGCTTTGGTTGATTTTCGCCTTCTCTATTCCAAGCAAGTAAAGCTACTGGGATCCATGAAACTAAGCTAAATGGAAAAGACTCTCTTTCTCAAAGCGCACAACAAAGAAGAATTCCAAGTCCAAATAAGTTTAGGAAATGCTGGTTACACATCTAAATAGGCTTCTTTACTGCAGGTTTTCTCAGGAGGGGTACTGTGAATATCTAAGACTGATAACATTTAGGTAGAGAAGTTGGTATTTCAGAAAATAATTGAAAAAAGGAAAATTATGTTTTAGTAAAAATGGGTTTAGTCATATTGTGCAGGAAGGATTCAAGATGCAAGAAAAAGTAAATGTAATAAACTCAGTGATAAGCCCATTGTAGCGATCCCTGGTGATATGGTTTGGATATGCACCCCCGTCCAAGTCTCATGTTGAATTGTAATCCCCAGTATTGGAGGTGGGATGTGGTGGGAGGAGATTGGATCATGGGAGTGAATTTCTCGTGAATGGTTTAGCACCACTCCCCTGGTGCTGTCCTCATGATAGTTTGTGACTTCTCATGAGATCTGGCTGTTTAAAAGTGTGTGGCACCTCGCTCGCTCGCACTCTCTCTCTTGCTCTTGCATTTGTCCTGTAATGTACCTGCTCACTCACCCACCAATCACCTCATGCTGTGCAGCTGGTTCCTAACAGGCTGTAGACCAGTACCACTAACATGGGGTTAGGGACCCCAGCTTTTTGGCATACTTTGATCAACCTTGATGATTTTTTGTTTTTAATTGCTATACAAAATCTTAATCTGTTGGTTATTACCTATATAAATGATTGCTAAACAACTACTTGATATGTAGAAAACAAAGCATGCTACTAGATAAAGACCTTATATACTTACTTCATTTATCTATAAGAATTAAATACTACATAATTAATATTATAATATTGGGAAGTAGTCTAATCTCTTGATCTATCTGTTTATTTTATTTCTTTTTTAGTATACTGACAATTTAAGGTAGATTCTAGATTGACTCAATGCATGTGATCCAGTTAACTGAATGCAATTTTGGTATCAATTCTCCAAGCAAAAATTTCTTGATTCGTAAAAATAAAAAGTAGCTATTTGTAGCAACACTAGTTATTCTAAAGCTGCTTTCCTTGATCACTGATTTCAGGAACAGAAATGTAAGAACTGTAACAATCTAGCTAGAATTTAGGCAAATGCATCTGTAGCGCTAATAAGAGATGAAAGTTGTTATCTTTTAGACAAGAAAAAGCTGATGTTATCTAGTCTAGACAGGACTTCCTTTTAGTTAATTGGAAGCTTTGTGGCAGGAACTTGGGCAAGCCATAGGAAAGAAAGAATAGGAACACACAAAGGAAATATGAAGATAAGAAACCCTTTCACAATATAATAGCTTTGTTCTCTTCTCAGTTGCACTTTTTTTTTTTTTTTTTAATCTGACAAATTCCCCATAGAGTGCAGAGCTTTCTTTACCATTTGAAGTACAACTTTAAAGAAAAGGCATAGCCTGATAGGCTAATATTTACTGGATTATTTCAGTAGACGAGGCTGCAGTGGTGGTTTGGTATTGTGTGGACATTAGACGATGGAAACTTGCTTATAACAGATGCTCTCTTATCAGAGACACACACAAGTTATTAGTGGAGACTTTTAGTCCCAGAATGTCCTAGCGCATGTTTAAGTGTTTATCGAAATACACATGACTGTTCATTGACTTTCCCCTGAGATTATTATGGGGAAAAAGGCGTGGTATACCTGAATCTCATTTAAATTCATTGTTTCAAGTTTTATTTTAAAAAAGACATTTTCCAGGAGTGCTAAAATTATTGATGTGAAGTGTTTTCCACTTTCTTTCTTTAATGCTTTCTTTAACTTTCTAATTTTTTTCATTTCACAAGAAATCCATGATATTTTGTTGGCTATTGTATAAAATACAGAAAAATCAAAACAGGTAAAAAGAAAAGGTAAAATCTGAACTGTAGCTATTATCATTACTCTGTTATCCAGGTGGAAAAAGAAACATTGTAATCTTTTGGCTTTTAATGCTGACATTTTATTTCTAAGTAAACACACACAAACCTGCATGGCAGGATACTTGGTCATTATTATCTTTTTTATTCTCTGCCACATGAATCAGGAAATAAAAGTGAGGAACTACCTCTTGTGCAACCCACGATGGTAGCCACGTGTTTTACTCCAAGATTCTTATTTATGACTTATGTGTTGACTGACCAGAGAAGCAAACGTTGCCAGGTACTCAGAAGATAATCTCCACTTACGCTTTTCTTTTTGGAAAAACCTAGTGTGAGAAAGACAAAAGCATACAGTCTTTTGGAAGAAAAATATTTCTTGCAGTTTTTTCTGATTCTTGGTATTTTCTTTCTTTCTTCTTCTTCTTCTTCTTTTTTTTTTTTTTGTTGTGGGTAAATAATGGGTCATAGGGCAGATCATGAAGGATAATTGTCCCAGAGATTGCCAAGATCTGTGACCTTGGGAAATCAATGAAGAATCTGCAGGTGATACAGGAGTTAAGAAGAAATTATTTAGGCAGATAGTGAGGGTAAGAAAGTCCTTGGTAAGGTTTTCCTTTTAATGAAAAGCAGCCCCCAAATCATTTTCTTTTCTAACAAAGAGCAGCCTGTAAAATCGAGCTGCAGACATAGACAAGCAAGGTGGAAGCTTGCACTGGTGAACGCGAGCAGCTGTGCCAATAGGAAATGGCTACGTGGGGGCTAGGCATGTCCAACATAGTGGCTCCATCTTCTCTTTTCCTTGTCAACCATGTGCACAGTAAGGAGCAGGCAACATGGCGTGGGTCAGGTAGAGACCCATTTGCAGAAGAAGATTATGGTGGCGTGGGCAGCTTCTTTGCGCCCTTTGTAAACATCACACCTGGTCCAACCAATCTTTGAGCCCTGTGTAAATCAGACACCACCTCCTCAATCCTGTCTATAAAACCCTGTGCACTCCACCACAGGCTGGAAGTCCCACTCAGGTGCCCCTTTTTCTCTCTTGCAGGAGAGAGAACTGTTCTCCTTTCTCATTCTTTTGTGTATTAAACCTCTGCTCTTAACCTCCCCCTATGTATGTCTGTGTCCTTGATTTCCTTGGCTTGAGGCAATGAACCTCGGATATTTAACCCAGACAGTGACACCACTTCATACGTGACAGATTGGCAAGGAAGCTGTGGCACTATGCAAATTCTAATGAGTGTCCATGAAAACAGGCAGTGAGAATGTCAGTGGTGTCAAGTGTGGACTGGGGTAGGGGCCTCTCTCCAAGTGTTCTAAGCTGTGTTAAATACTTGTCATTTTTCCAAAACACTCCATGGAAGTTTCCCTCTTTACAGATGACAGAATTTCTGGGTTTTTTTAATTGAATTATATATATATATATTTATATATATAATTTATATATATATATATAATTTTTAAAAATTATCCTTTAAGTTCTAGGGTACATGTGCACAATGTGCAGGTTTGTTGCATATGTATACATGTGCCAAGTTGGTGTGCTGCACCCGTTAACTCGTTGTTTACATTAGGTACATCTCCTAATGCTATCCCTCCCCCCTCCCACCAAACCAATGACAGGCTCCGGTGTGTGGTGTTCCCTGCCCTGTGTCCTTGTGTCTTCGTTGTTCAATTCCTACCTGTGAGTGAGAACGTGCAGTGTTTGGTTTTCTGTCCTTGCGATAGTTTGCTCAGAATTATGGTTTCCAGCTTCATCCATGTCCCTACAGAGGACATGAACTCATCCTTTTTTATGTCTGCATAGTATTCCATGGTGTATATGTGCCACATTTTTTTTTTCTTTATATTCTTTTTTTTTTTATCATTATACTTTAAGTTCTAGGGTACATGTGCACAGTGTGCAGGTTTGTTACATATGTATACTTGTGCCATGTTGGTGTGCTGCACCCATCAACCAACTTGTCAGCACCCATCAACTCGTCATTTACATCAGGTATAACTCCCAATGCCATCCCTCCCCCCTCCCCCCCACCTCCCCACAATAGGCCCTGGTGTGTGATGTGCCACATTTTCTTAATCCAGTCTATCATTGATGGACATTTGGGTTGGTTCCAAGTTGCATATGACAGAATTTCTTGACAGCCAAGTAGATGTGTGTGTGTGTGTTTTTTTTTTTTGGCAGATTTATCTGATTTAGATAAAGATGAACAACATGGCCTTAATGTCCCCTCAGCTGGACTAAACTTTAGACAGGTTTCTTCCTGACTATGGGCCCCTGACCTTTTTCTTAGAGAATTTACATTAGAAAACTTGCAAATTCTAAATTTCTGCCTTTCTGAGATGTAAATCTACAATTGGGAATGTCCTTCTTACAGATCTAGGAACCATTCCTTTGAAATGTAATGATTCAGAAGGATAAGCCCCTCTTTCCCAGTCTATGGGAAGGTAAAGTTTAACTTTGTAAAGCACAATTAGCAAACACAGGTGACTTGATCACATTGACCAGCTCTCCTACCCCCAGACTTACTCTAGCTCACCCTAGGACTAAAAACTCTCTGGAGCTGAGCTTTGTAAAACAAAAAGTGACCTAGGCAGGTCTGAGTCAATTAGAGGTTTATTTTGCCAAGGTTGAGAACCAGCTGGGGAAAAACACAAATCACAGGAGCATCTGTGATCTGTGCTTTTTCCAAAAAGGGTTTTGAGAACTTCAATATTAAAGGGGAAAGAGCAGGCAGGAGGGGAAGGAAGAATGAAAACAGAAGTGGGAGTAGGCAGTGAGGTATGTGGCTACATTCTTGTGAGGCTTTGATTTGCTTGAGTAAATCTACATCTTGCAGGAGGAAAAAGAGAGTAGAGGAAAAAGTCAGATTCTCAGACAGGAAATCTCCATTTTACATAAAATAAAGTGAACATGTGAAAAGAGGGAGTAGAGGAAATGATGCTATGACACAGGGAGTTGCACATGGGGTTGTGAAATTACAGCAATCTGTTTGGGAACAAAAGGAAGATAGTTTGGTGACTCAGTTCCCAAGCTTAACCTTCCCTGTGGCATAGTGAGTTGGAGGTCCTGGAGTCTACTTTTCTTTCATAGTGTAACCTCTCTTCCCTATTGAAGTCTTGACCCTTAATGCAGTAGACTTGAATAAAGTCTTCCTTACCATTTTCAATAAGCATCTGGTACAGTTTTTCTCTTTAACAACAAAAAGTGGCATTACTTGCAGCAGAGTATTATGAAATATAGTCTCTTTTTCTCTGTCTCTCTTTTTCTTTTTTTCCCCATTGCTCCCTCTGGATAATTAACAGAGATACTCATTCTGATCTTGTTTTCCTGTTGTAAGAGATGTGAAAGATTATGGAGGGCTTTTTTGGATAGGCCCTTTTTCTATTTTTTTTCTCCTATTTTATTTTCTCATTTCCTTACATAGAAAAATAAGTTATATAAAAAATCTCATTCTTCCAAGAATATAGGATACAATTTTCTTAAAAGACATCCTGTGTTGTAACTAGCTTACTAGTGAAGACAAACTAATAATCAAAGATATGAAAGTTAAACTGTGAGATAACTTACTACATGTATCAGAATGGCAATAACTAATGTTTGTGAGAATATATTTAAATCATAATATACTTGTGAATGTATAGCCAAAAAATGGACAATGTTGGATTTCAGGTAAGTTGCTTAGGTACTCTAAGTCCCTAAGTCTCCATTTCTTTATCCATAAAATGGGAAAAAAAATGTGTGTACTCCCATAGTGGTTTTGATTTATGATTATTAAATGAGATCCAGAAAAGGTACTAAAACAGTACCTGTTGCATAAAGATATCAACTAATAGTAGTTGCTCTAATAATGTTACTTTATTTTAATCTTTAAAGTGATTAGAGTTAAGAAGAGTCTCCGTAGAAATGTATGTGTTTATCTAAGTGAACTTGGCAAGTCCCAACCTCTCCTAGACTCGATTTTCTTATTTATAAAAACACTAAATATATTTGCTTGTCTCACATGGTAGTTGCTGCTCTTGTGAAATAATAATCAAGTGCAATCATATATGCAAGAAGCAGTTTTGCAAGGGAGCATGTTATTATTGTTATTGCCATTCTTTACTATTTAACTGCTTATTAAGACCTCCATTAAAAAGAGGTAAAGGGCAACAAAATAGACAAAGTTCCAGAAAAATTAGTTGGAAAGAAAGAAGTAAATTCATAAATGATCTTTAATAGATCTAGTCAGATATAAAGAAGACTAGAAATGGAAACTTTTGGTAATATAAAAAAGTGAAAGAAATAAATACCTTTGAAAAGACAAAAATTACATAGTGAATTTTAAATAATCTCATCAAAATATAAAAAGGCATTATAGAAGATAAGTCATCTTGTACACCTTCCAAATATGAATACCTTTTATTCATGCACTGTGATTTTAAAATTTGTTATTTGGAATCATCTGGTAGATCACAACTGTAATAAATATGTCATCAACTAGTATTTGAGCTTGTCTGTCATCATGGAGGGTACATGCCAGGCATTGTAAGAAATGAGTAATGATGACAAAAAACAAAACAGTAATGGGCTTATCTAAAGGAGGTTGTATTTTCAAAGACTCTTGTCAGTTTTAGAGTGAATTTGATTGGCCTGACATCAGTTTAGAATAGACATAATAGTAGATTGGAGTCATTGATGATCAAACATTTTAATTTTATAATGATAGTAAATTGTTAGGTTAGGTTTTCTTTTTAGTGACAAATGACATTTTGACTTTGCTTTCTTATGTGTATTATAATATTCATGAGAAATCACTACCCTACTGATGTGGTTTGGCTGTGTCCCCACCCAAATCTCATCTTGAGTTATAGCTCCCACAATTTCCATGTGTCATGTGAGGAACCTGGTGGGAGGTGATTTTATTATGGGAGTGGGTCTTTCCTGCACTGTTCTTGTAATAGTGAATGAGAATCACTAGATCTGATGGTTTTGAAAATGATAGTTTCCCTGCACAAGCTCTCTTTTTGCCTGCTGCCATTCATGTAAGACATCACTTACTCCTCCTTGCCTTCCACCATGATTGTGAGGCCTTCCAGCCATGTGAAACTGTGAGTCCAAATAAACCTTTTTCTTTTGTGAATTGCCCAGTCTTAAGTATGTCTATATCAGCAGCGTGAAAATTGAATAATACAGTAAATTGGTACCAGTAGAGTGGGGGATTGCCGAAAAGATACTTGAAAATGTGGAAGCAACTTTGGAACTGGGTAACAGGCAGAGGTTTGAACCTTTGGAGGGCTCAGAAGAAGACAGGAAAATGTGGGAAAGTTTGCAACTTCCTGGAGACTTGTCAAATGGCTTTGACAAAAATGCTGATAGTAATATGAACAATAGAGTTTAGGCAGAGGTGGTCTCAGATGGAGATGAGGAACTTGTTGGGAACCAGAGAAAAGGTGACTCTTGTTATGTTTTAGCAAAGAGACTGGTGGGATTTTGCACCTGCCTTAGAGGTTTGTGGAACTTTAAACTTGAAAGAGATGATTTAAGGTATCTGGTGGAAGAAATTTCTAAGCAGCAAAGCATTCAAGAGGTGACTTCAGTGCTGTTAAAGGCATTCAGTTTTATAAGGTAAGCAGAGCATAAATGCTCTGACAATATGATTGAAAAGAAAATCCCA
Organism: Piliocolobus tephrosceles; assembly: GCF_002776525.5. Taxonomy (NCBI): domain Eukaryota; kingdom Metazoa; phylum Chordata; class Mammalia; order Primates; family Cercopithecidae; genus Piliocolobus; species Piliocolobus tephrosceles. Next base: position 63,996,174 of record NC_045441.1, on the reverse strand, counting down.
TTTTCTCAGGAAAAATTCAAGCTGGCTGCAGGAAGTTGCATAAGTAATGAGGAGTCAAATGTTAATCCTCAAGACAATAGGGAAAATGTCTCCAGGGCATGTCAGAGGTCTTCATGGCAGCCCCTCCCATCACAGGCCTAGAGGCCTAGGAGGAAAAAAATGGTTTAATTGGCCAGGCCCAGGATGCCCACGCTGTGTGCAGTCTAGAGACTTGGTGCCCTGCGTCCCAGCTGTGCCAGCTGTGGCTAAAAGGGGCCAAGGTACAGCTCAGACTGTGGTTTCAGAGGGTGCAAGCCCCAAGCCTTGGCAGCTTCCATGTGGTATTGAGCCTGTGAGTGCACTGAAGTCAAGAATTGAGGTTTGAGAACTTCTGCCTGGATTTCAGAAGATGTGAGGAAAAGCCTGGATGTCCAGGCAGAAGTTTGCTGCAGTGATAGTACTCTCATGGAGAACCTCTGCTAGATCAGTATGGAAAGGAAATGTGGGGTCAGAGCCCTGACACAGAGTCCTTACTGAGGCATTGCCTAGTGGAGCTGTGAGAAGAGGACCACTGTCCTCCAGACCCTGGAATGATAGATCCACTGACAGTTGGCATCGTGTGCCTGGAAAAGCCACAGACACTCAGCATCAACCTGTGAAAGCAGCTGGGAGGGAGCCTGCACCCTGCAGAGCTACAGGGGAAGAGTTGCCCAAAACCATGGGAGCCCACCTCTTGCATCAATCAACGTGACCTGGATGTGAGTTATGGAGTCAAAGGCGATCATTTTGGAGCTTTAAGATTTGACTGCCTCACTGAATTTCAGACTTGCATGGTGCCTGTAGCTCCTTTGTTTTTGCCAATTTCTCCCATTTGGAATGATTGTGTTTACCCAATGCTTATACCCCATTGTATCTAGAAAGTAACTAACTTGCTTTTAATTTTATAGGCTCACAGACAGAAGAAACTTGTCTCAGATGAGTCATTGTACTGTGGACTTTTGAGTTAATGCTGAAATGAGTTAAGGCTTTGGGGGACTGTTGGGAAGGCATGATTGGTTTTGAAATGTGAGGACATGAGATTTGGGAGGGGCCAGGGGTGGAATGATATGGTTTGGCTCTGTCCCCACCCAAATTTCATCTTGAATTGTAACTCCCGCAATTCCTAGGTGTCATGAGAGGAACCTGGTGGGAGGTGACTGAATTATGGGAGTGGGTCTTTCCTGTGCCGTTCTCATGATAGTGAAAGAGTCTCACAAGATCTCATGGTTTTAAAAATGGAGTTTTCCTGCACAAACTCTCTTTTTGCCTGCTGCCATCCATGTAAGACGTGATTTGTTCCTCCTTGCCTTCTGCCATGATTGTAAGGCCTCTCCAGCCACATGGAGAGTCCAGTTAAGCCTCTTTCTTTTGTAAATTGCCCAGTTTCAGGTATGTCTTTATCAGCGGCGTGAAAATGGACTAATACACCTACTGTATTTAAAAAATCGTTTAATTTTATAAATGCATTGTTTTAAAATAGTCTATAAAGATAAAAAGTATATATAGCTTCACAAAAGCTAGTCAGCTTTTCTAAATCTGAGTCTTTATTGGTATATCTAACCTGGATCTAGTTAATAAATCAATTTTTTTCAGTCTTCCTGTTTATATAGTTTTAGTTCCTTAGCTAAATTAGGTAAAGTTAAATCCCTAGCATTCTAAACATATTAACTTGTATATAAACAGGAAGATTCAAAGGAGGTTAGCTGGACCAAGAGCTAGATCTACTCATGAATTATAGTCATATGTTGTAAAAGGAAACATCATTAGCTTTGGTGCATTTGCCAGAAAAAATCTCTATGGTTTTTTTTTTGTTTTGTTTTGTTTTGTTTTGTTTGCTTTTTTCTCTTGTGACTATGCAAGAAGATTAAAACTGAAAATCTGTCATTGGAAAACATTCTTTTTAAAAATAGGTGTAGAATAGTACTGAATGTGTGCTTCCAGACCATGTAAGAAGTCAAGGAGATAAAATTGCACTTTCATTCTGCTAAAGCAAACAGCTGTTTCCAAGATTTCCTGCAGGAGCAGCAAGAAGGCTATGAAAAATTCACAAGATTGTTTAGCTGGGGAAGGGTGAACATATTCTGCAAGGTTTTGAAACATGCAACTTTAAATCTAAAGCAATAAGAAATGCCAAATTGTATATCCACAGCTAATGTTAACTGCTTATTTGTTCATATATATAACAGCAACGAGGATGTTACTGACTTAAGGTGGTTTGGTCATTGTGAATGATTATTACAAATTTAGTTTCGGTCATATAAAAGACAGTTTTCCTAGGTATTATTTACTTTAGTAAAATGTTCTGGTATACAATGTTAACATTATTGGATAAAATCAGAGCTACTGACTGTGACTCTGTAACAAATATTTTCTTAATACGGAGATCAATGGGTAAACTTGACATTGTACCTGTGACGTTGGAAGCCAGTGCATATTATTTCAAGCCCCTCATGTGGCAATGTATGTGTTTCTTAAGAAGTTATGGAAGGTATTTAGAATACTCTTCTTTTATCTAGGGAGCCTTTCTGATGTATTCCCTAAGCAGGCTTATTGTACTGTTTGTTTCATTAAATTGCATGCATGTGTGGGGAAAGGATGATGGTTCCAGTTGGATTGTCTAGCTCACTGTAACCTATATTAAATTTAGGTTATGGAATTTCTCTTTATCTCCTGATTTCTCCATCTACTCTTGTCTCACGAATATCCACTTCTAACTAAGTAAACATAACTTCAGAAGATTTTCATTAGCAGGAGTAGGAACAGTTTCTGTAAAGGCAGCAGCCAAAAGACTAAATAGGTTGCCAATCACCCTCATTCTCTCCATTTCAAAGTACCCATGGCATGTAAAATTATGTGCATTAAGCTTAAAACAGAAATGAATTCCTCATCCTTGTGTATTTCAACAGGAATGTGAATTTTCTGTTTAAAGTTTTTGGGTACACTAGGCATAAGATTTAATTGTCTAGCCTGGCCAACACTTATGGCAAAATCCACGCCATCCACTTCATTCTGTTTTTCAGACAGATGTATATCTTCCTGAAGGCATGATTTTATAGCCACCCCCCCATCCCCGCCAAAAAAAACTCCATCCAAAATTTGGAACTGTTCTCAGGTATGATACTTTGTCAATAATCCTTATCAATGTTGAAGATGTTACCCTTGACATGTGGAGGATTTAACTATGTAAAGACTGCAAAATACCAAGTTTTTGCTTAGTTGGTCTGATGTTGTCTTTGAGACAGTGTTGCATAGCAAAACTTTCATTGCCCTTGATACTTGGCTCTTGAACTTTAATATGAAACTAACAGCTGAGCTCACAATAAGAAGCTGTGTTTGAAAAGGCATCTTCATGAATTAATTAAAAATATATGCCTTCATTTTATACATTTATGGCAATACATAATTGAGTGGCTATTATTAAAAAAAGTCTATGCAGTAAATATACTGAGATGGCTATGAACTTTTCAGATGTGGTCATGGGTTATTGAACATTGAGACTGATTCATTCTTGCACATTGAGAAAATAATGGTCGTGTGTGTGTGTATCTGTGTGAAAATGAAAAGTACATAAAACTAAATTGTAGTTAAGATTCTGAATCACGTCAGAAATAGTGATAGCCTTAAGAGTTTTCTTTTTAATTTCCTGTAAAAAGGATAAAAATGCACAAAGGAAACAATTGTAAGACATGAGAGACTCCAACAGAGGATAAGTGTCTTGCTCAATGCTTTGTGTGTTCCTGGGAATCAAAACTCTCTTCATCTGGACTTTCTTTCATTTCTAAATCAGAGAGAGAAGCAGAGTAATAGAGACCTGGGCCAGGGACAGAATGGATTCTTTAGGGGCATTATGGGATAACGGCACTGGGCACAGGCATTGTAAGTAAAAATGGAAGTGGCTAAAAGTGTGTTTATACATGCCTTGTTTATTAGATTCTGTCTTCTTGGAGTGATGGCGTCTCACTGGTGGTTAACTCTTACTTCAGATTCACTTTCTATTTTTCTCCCGTGTAGCTGGACAGAACTCAGGGGCTTCTTTCCCGCATACCCCTCTAGCTCCCAGAGACAGCCTAGCCAGCTTACAGAAAACTCAACAGAAAGCACACCTGCATGGAATAGTTTACACTATTGTTCAAAGCCTGAGGGAAAAATGCCTTCTTTCTCAGCATACTTTTTCTGGGTTCTCCTCTCTTTCAGAGTGCTACAGCCTAGGGGCCAAGGTTAGGGTCTGAGCTGAGGGAAATGGGGTCAAAAGAACTGTTCATCCTCTGTCAGGGAGAGGGGTGATGGACTCAGGCTTGTCTTTAGCCTAAAGGAGAACTTCACTTTTTAAATATAACAAACTTGCTATGAATAGGAGCTGTGTATGTATTTGGGTCCAAGCCTTTACTTTAAATTTTGGGTGTCTTTCTTTTCCTCTTTGTTTATGAGTGTGTACATGAACACACGTACACACACACACGATTAGAATACATAAGAGACTCATTGTGTTGGATCAGGCTATGAAAGGCAGCCAGTAGTGGCTCTCTCTCTCCATCTTGGACATAATATTAATATCACATAACTTTCTCTCATAGTATTTATCATTTTCTCTCTTGTTTTACCCTTGAACATATTCAGGATTTATCTTCTTCATTAGGCGGAAAGCTATTTGGAGGCTGAATCTATGATTTACCTTTAATTCTCAATAGTGCCTTCACATAATAGCCACTCAAACGTGTATTGATTGATTAACTAATACTCCCATAGCAACATTTAGACAAGCACTAAGGAAATATTTATGAGAAACTGACAAGTGGTTCTTTGATTGGGCAACTTTTGATTAGATATCTATAGAGACAGAGATTAGAGTTGATGTCCTAGTAACTACCTGCATTTTTCAAAAAACATTTTACATTGAAAATTAGCCACACACAATAGTGAGTAAAAGAGTATAGTGAGCCTGATCTACTCATCACCCAGCTTCAACAATTATCTACACATAAACAATCTTATTTTATCTATAATCAATCTCCATAAATGCAGATTAGTTTGAAGCAAATCCAAAGCATCATTTCATTTTAGCTGTAAATATTTCAGCGTTCTCAATGCATCTTAAATGCTATGCTGCATATCTCTGTTGGGTCACTATGCAATCTTCTGAAATGATTACATATAATGTGTACTTGAGTGTTAATTGGGTGAGTGTTATAAAGTTGCCTTAGGAACACTTAGAAACCTACTGTGAACCCCTTGGTGAGGCAATTAAGATTGTGATGACTTAGCTGTACAAGAAGACATGAAAGAAAAGCTAAGAATCCAAAAAAACGTTGTTTTTTCTTTGTCCTGTTTGTTCCTTGTCACACTGATTTGAGTGCCAACATCCCAAAGTGGAATCAATTTTCCAGACCAAGCTCAAGTTCAGCAATATATTATGATGGTAAACATACCAGGTGACACTTATTCTTGGGTCTGCCATGGGCACCACTTTCAACATCTGGAATGGTTAAAGAATAACCCCCAGAAACCACAGTGAAAAGCCAAGTAGAGACAGGATCACAAATCCATGTGTCCTTATGTATAGGAATCTGTCAACCAGCCAGCATAGCAGGGCTCTCTGTTACTCAGCTCAGCTGGACCATGATTTTTTTTTTTTTTTATTCTTGAGATGGAGTCTCACTCTGTCGCTCAGGCTGGAGTGCAGTGGTGTGATCTCGGCTCACTGCAACTTCCACCTCCTGGGTTCAAACGATTCTCCTGTCTCAGCCACCCAAATAGCTGGGATTACAGGCATGCACCACTATGCCCATTTAATTTTTGTATTTTTGTATTTTTTTTTTTTTTTAGTAGAGACGGGGTATCACTATGTTGGCCAGGCTGATCTTGAACTCCTGAACTCAAATGACCCGCCTATCTCGGCCTCCCAAAGTGCTGAGATTATAGGCATGAGCCACCCTACCCAGCAAGATTATGACATTTTCTAAGCAACTCCTGACTAGTCAGTTAAAAATCTCTTTAAAGGCATATTTGCATCTCCACAACACTTAGCAGAGTGCTTTTACAGGTGCACAGTAGGTACTTAGTATCTATTTACTGAATTCAATAGTGAGTGTGAGCAAAAGTAGAATAGCACTTAAGGAGTATCATGAAATATTGCTAAACTGTTTATTTTTAGAAAATACTAACAGAAGAAGAAATCTATTTTTGACACATAGCAAACAGCAAAAAAGGATGACTGTGCTTTACTATTACATAGTAAAAATACGTATGTACTCTGAATAGTTTTACATAAGACAGGTGCATTTGAGATGTGTAATGGGTACACAGTGGCAGGAGCATGCCTGGCTCGTAAGCAGTCTGTGGAAATCACATTAACGAATTCCTTCCAGCAGAGGCACTGATATAAATAGATTCACCTCCCACTGGGGAATTGTTTTTTGGCAGCAAGTATCCATCCAAGGGTCACATTACCATTCACAATATTGTGCTGACAGCAAATGGGGAGTTTGATAAAGATTTGTGATACAGAAAAGTTCTCTGTGATCCTGTTGTCCCAAAGTAGCTATGTAAATGATCATCATATAGATTTTCGAAGCCTTCAAAATTAATGGAATTATTTAGGCATTGTTAAGAATGTAGGCAGAGAGTATTAAGATACTTGATAAATACATATAAATCCTGTTCATCAATCATTTTTCTTTCATGTGGGCTAAAAGGGATGTTAAATAACCATATTATTAATAGCTAAAGAAACACTTATTATTGCAAAGCAGAGCTTCGGTTACAGGCCAACTTGGAGTGTATGACTTAGACTAGAGCTTTAAGTTGAACTTCCTCCCCCATCCACCCTCTTCCTATCCCCTTCTAGAACTTGGGACTAGTATATTTTCCTGTGCCTATACACAGAGAAGGCTGGACAGTCCTACATGGGCTGTATGAAATCTGTGAGTGAGAAAGGGTCAGGTCTCTGAGAGGATGTTCCAACTTCACTCACTAATCCTGCTGTAAGGAGCAGAAGAGCAGTTTTAGAGGGGGAGGACCCACAGGTCCATGTCTCGTAAGGGACAAGGACTTTACCCTAGAGTAACCATGACCAATAAATACCTCTGTTTCTAACCAATATGATTAGCAACTCTTTCTATTTTGTGGAGGAGAGTTGCCAGGGAAGTGGACAGAGACATGAAGGGTGAATATATGAGTGTAGCTTCCTCTTTATTATTTATTAGTAGTTAATAGTTATGTCACATTAAAGCATTGGCTGCAAGAAATATTAGTATTTATCCATGTTCCCTAACTTATTGGTACAAATAAAATCACAGAACAGCCATACTTAAATTTTATTGGTTAACTGCTTATACCTGTTAATACAAAACTTCCATTCCCCTGATCATTGTCTCTAAGTATTTTTGTAAGCAGCTAAATCATGTGTGTGGCACTCCTTCAGCATCTATGCAGTCTATATTGTCACTCAACAAAGGGCTACATCAGCTTTTCCTGCTTCCTTGTCAGACATGATTCCCTCTTAATGTCTGTTTGTGTTCTAAAGGTGTCAGCATTTCCTGGTACTTTGCAGCGCAGTGAGGAAGAAAGGCTATTTTCTCTTAGATTCACACTGTACTAGTGGCCCAAGTCAATGCTGCTTGGCCACACGTCGTTCATCAAACGAGTGTCTCCATAAAACTCTCTTAAACTGGGACCCAAACATGTGTCCAGGCTCATTGAGGTATTGGTTGAAATAACAGCCATCATTTAGTGTCAAGGTAAAGAATCACTTTACCTCTTTTGACACTAAGGTTTTCTAACTTGATAAAGGTTGTCACCTGCTGCTGCTTTTCCTTTTGGAAAGAACTTTCTAAAGTGGATTCCATTTGCCTTCTGAAAACAGGTTTCTGTCGGGTCACATCTACTTGAAGCTCAGCAGTGTCCAAAGCTTCAGCTTGTTCCTTCCTTGAGTATTCTCAGGCCCACTAAAAATGGCCTTATGATGGCCTCTCCTGCCTAATGTGCCCAGATTCTCAATCCAAAATTAGACTCAGTTGACATCACTGTAGGTGACTACTCCTCTATTTCAGACCTGTCACTCAAACATCCAACACATCTGACTTTGACCCATAGATTTCTCAGGGTTCCACTTGCACATCCAATTCAGCCCATGTGGCTTGCTATCTTGGTGCCTTGACTGCTTCAGAATTTGGGATTTGGAGGAGATCTTCCTAATTTTTTTTAAAAATTTGGTAATGTTCCTTTGTATCATTTTCTGTCTGCCTGTCTCTTGTGTTTTTCTTTTTAACTTTTATTTTAGGTTTGAGGTTTGTTGACAAAGCCCCATGCCACATGTTTACCTGTGTAACAAAATAATTGTGGTTTTTGCATTGTTGAAGTTTGCCATGTGATATTGGAATACATTCTTAAACGAAGTTGTGTTATATTAATATATCATTTTAATGCACATTTCTCACTTTTTTTTTGCTAATTGCTTGCTACTTGCTGTTTATGTTTATTTTAGACAATGGAAATGATGTTAGACAAAAAGCAAAATCAAGCAATTTTCTTATTTGAGTTCAAAATGGGTAATAAAGCAACAGAGACTACTTGCAACATCGACAACGTGTTTGGCCCACAAACTGCTGACAAATGTACAGTCCAGTGGTGGTTCAAGAAGTTTTGCAAAGGAGACAAGAGCCTTGACAATAAGGAGTATTGTGACCAACCACTGGAAACTGACCATGACCAATTGAGAGCAATCATTGAAACTGATCCTTTTACGACAATAGGAAAAGTTGCTGGAGAACTCAGTGTCAACCGTTCTATGATCATTTGGCATTTGAAGCACATTGGAAAGAGGAAAAATCTTGATAAGTGGGTCCCTCATGAACTGAACAAAGAAAAAAGTCGTCATTTTGAAGTGTCATCTCTTATTCTATGCAAAAACAAACCATTTCTGGGATTGGATTGTGATGTGCAACGAAAAGAGGATTTTATACAATGATCAGTGTTAACCAGCTCAGTGGTCGGACCTAGAAGAAGTTCCAAAGTGCTTCTCAAAGCCAAACTTGCATCCAAAAAAAAAAAAAAAAAAAAAAGTCCCGGTCATTGTTTGGTGGTCTGCTGCCAGTCTGATCCACCACAGCTTTCTGAATCCCGATGAAACCATTATATCTGAGAATTATGCTCAGCAAATCAATGAGCGATGCCTGAAGCTCAATTCTTCTCCATGACAATGCCAGACCACATGTCGCACAACCAATGTTTCAAAAGTTGAATGAATTGGGTTACGAAGTTTTGCCTCATCTGCCATATTCACCTGCCCTCTTGCCAACCAACTACCACTTCCTCAAGCATCTCGACAACTTTTTGCAGGGAAAGTGCTTCCACAACCAGCAAGATGAAGCAAATGCTTTCCGAGAGTTCATCGAATCCTGAAGCACAGATTTTTGCACTATAGGAATAAACTTATTTCTCATTGGTAAAATGTGTTGATTATAAGGGTTGCTATTTTGATTAATAAAGATGTGTTTGAGCCAAGTTAAAATGATGTAAAATTCACGGTCTGAAACCACAATTACTTTTGCACCAATCTCATATATCATCGTCCATGTATTAAGCCCAGTACCCAATAGTTATCTTTCTACTCCTCTGCCTCCCTCTTCCCTCCCTGCTTAAGTAGGCCTCAGTGTCTGTTGTTTCCTTCTTTGTGTTCATAAGGTCTTATTATTTAGTTCCCACTTATAAGTGAGAACATATGGTATTTGGTTTACTGTTCCTGTGTTAGTTTGCTAAGGATGATAGCCTCTAGCTCCAAAAGACATGATTTTTTTTTTTTTTTTTTTTTTTTTTTTGAGATGGAGTCTCCCTCTGTCGCCCAGGCTGGAGTACAGTGGCATGATCTCAGCTCACTGCAACCTCCCCCTCCTAGGTTCAAGCGATTCTCCTGCCTCGGCCTCCCGAGCAACTGGGATTACAGGCGTCTGCCACTATGCCTGGCTAATTTTTGTATTTTTAGTAGAGACGGGGTTTTACCATGTTGGTCAGGCTGGTCTTGAACTCCTGACCTCAGATGATCTGCCCGCCTCGGCCTCCCGAGCAACTGGGATTACAGGCGTCTGCCACCATGCCTGGCTAATTTTTGTATTTTTAGTAGAGACGGGGTTTCACCATGTTGGTCAGGCTGGTCTTGAACTCCTGACCTCAGATGATCTGCCCGCCTCGGCCTCCCAAAGTGCTGGGATTACAGGCGTGAACCACCACATCCAGCCTACATGATCTCTTTCTTTTTTATGGCTGCATAGTATTCCATGGTATATATGTACCACATTTTCTTTATCCAATCTGTCATTGATGGGCATTTAGGTTGATCTCATGTCTTTGCTATTGTAAATAGTACTTCAATAAACATACGTGTGCATGTGTCTTTATAGTAGAATGATTTATAATCCTCTGGATAAATACCCAGTAATGGGATTGCTGGGTCAAATAGTAGTTCTGCTTTTAGCTTTTTGAGGAATCACCATACTGCTTTCCACAATGTTTGAACTAATTTATGCTCCCATCAACAGTGTATAAGTGTTCCTTTTCTACACAACTTCACCAACTTTCCACAATGTTTGAACTAATTTACACTCCCACCAACAGTGTATAACTGTTCCTTTTCTACGCAACTTCTCCAGCATCTGCTATTTTTTTTGACTTTTTAAATTGCCATTTTGACTGGTGTGAGATGGTATCTCATTGTGGTTTTGATTTTCATTTCTCTAATGATTAGTAATAAAGCTTTTTTTCATATGCTTGCTGGCCACATGTATGTCTTCTTTCGAGAAGTGTCTGTTCATGTCCTTTGCCACTTTTTAATAGAGATTTTTTTTTCTTGCAAAGTTGTTTACGTTCCTTATAGACATTGGATACTAGACCTCTGTCAAATGGATAAATTGCAAATATTTTCTCCCACTCTGTAGTTGTCTGTTTACTCTGTTGATACTTTTTCTTTTGCTATGCAGAAGCTCTTAAGTTGAATTAGATGCTACTTGTCAATATTTGCTTTTGTTGCAATTGCTTTTGCTGTCTTTGTCATGAAACCTTTGCCCATTCCTATGTCCAGGTTGATATTGCCTAGGCTGCATTCCAGGGTTTTGGGGTTTTACATTTAAGTCTTTAATCCATCTTGAGTTTATTTTTGTTTATGGTGTAAGGAAGGGTCCAGCTTCAATCTTCTGCATATGGCTAGCCAGTTATCGTAGCTCTATGTATTGAATAGGGAATCTTTTCCCCCTGCTTGTTTTCGTCAACTTTGTCGAAGGTCAGATGGTCATAAATGTGTGGCCTCATTTCTGGGCTCTCTATTCTGTTCCATTGGTCTATGTGTCTGTTTTTGTACTACTACCATGTTGTTTCAGTTACTGTAGCCTTGTGGTATGATTTTAAGTTGGGTAACCTGATGTCTCCAGCTTTGTTCTTTTTGCTTAGGATTGCCTTGACTATTTGGGCTCTTTTTTGGTTCCATATGAATTTTAAAATATTTTTTCTAGTTCTGTGAAGAATGTCATTAGTAGTATGATAGGAATAGCATTGAATCTGTAAATTGCCTTGGGCAGTATATCCATTTTAGTGACATTGATTCGTCCTATCCATGAGAATGGGATGATTTTCCATTTGTTTGTGTCTTCTCTGATTTCTTTGAGCAGTGTTTTGTAATTCTCATTTTAGAGGTCTTTCACCTCCCTGATTAGCTGTATTCCTAGGTATTTTATTCTTTTTGTGGCATTTGTGATTTAGCTCTTGGTTTGGCTATTGTTGGTGTATAGGAATGCTAGTTTTTCTTTTTTTTCTTTTGGACATTGATTTTGTATCCTGCAACTTTGCTGAAGTTGCTTATCAGCTGGAGGAGCTTTTGGATTGAGACTACGGGGTTTTCTTTTCTTTTCTTTTCTTTTTTCTAGATGGAGTCCTGCTCTGTCACCCAGGCTGGAGTACAGTGGCACAATCTTGGCTCACTGCAAACTCCGCCTCCTGGGTTCAAGCAATTCTCCTGCCTCAGCCTCCTGAGTAGCTGGGATTACTGGCACCCATCACCACACCCAGCTAATTTTTGTATTTTTATTAGAGATGGGGTTTCACCATGTTGACCAGGCTGGTTTTGAACTCCTGACCTTGTGATTTACCCGCCATTGTCTTCCAAAGTGCTGGGATTACAGGCATGAGCCACCACTCCCAGCCAAGGGGTTTTCTAGATATAGAATCATGTCATCTGCAAACAGAGATAGTTTGAATTCTTCTGTTTTTATTTGGATGCCCTTTATTTCTCTCTCTTGTCTGATTGCTCTGGCTAGGACTTCCAATATTATGTTGAGTAGAAGTAGAGTCAGAGGGCATCCTTGTCTTGTGCCAGTTTTCAGGGGGAATACTTCCAGCTTTTGACCATTCAGTTTAATGGCCTTGGGTTTGTTATAAATGGCTCTTATTATTTTGTTCTTAAAACTTAAAATTTATCTTAAACTGGGTATGTTCCTTCAACACCTGGTTAATGACAGTTTTTAACATGAAGGGATGTTAAATTTTATCTAAGGCCTTTTCTGTGTCTATTTTGATAATCATGTGGCTTTTGTCTTTAGTTACATGATGAATCACATTAATTGATTTGCATATGTCAAACCAGCTTTGCATCCTGGGGATGAAGCCTACTTGACTATGGTGGATTAACTTTTTCATATGCTGCTGGATTCGGTTTGTGAGTACTTTGTTGAGAATTTTTGCATTGATGTTCATCAAGGATATTGACCTGAAGTTTTCCTCCTTTTTTTTTTTTTTTTTTTTTCATTTTTTTCTCTGCCAGGTTTTGGTATCAAGATGATGCTGGCCTCATAGAATGAGTTGGCACTCCTCATAGAGGAGTGCCTCCTCCTCAACTTTTTGGAATAGTTTCTATAGGAATGGTACCAGCTCTTCTTTGCACATCTGGTAGAATTCAGTTGTGAATCATCTCTTATAAAATTATGAGATAATTATAACATTAGAATCTCTTTTTGGAAATGTCTGAAATATTAACAAGTTTTGAAACTCATCAATTAATGCACTCTAAAATGTATTTGAAGTAATTATAATTTTTTCACCAGATGCTTATTATATACATAAAATAATTATATAAAATAAAATTTTTCTATTTATTTTAGTGTTTGTCAACTTAATAATATATACTTATTTATTTATTAAGCTTACATTTTTGCATTTATATATTATTTACTTATTTATCACATATATTTATTTAGTGTTTGTTTAGGGATTGTAAAATTGGCATCTGTTTATAGATGATGAACTCAATAATCTTTAGCTCCTTTTGTGGCCTAAGGACTCTGTTTATTTTCTTAGAACCTTGTCCCTAGCTTCTTCCTATTCTTATTTCCAAGCTAAAATGATGGGATTAAATTGGCCAGAAACTCTTAGCTCATTTGGAAAATTTTGATAACAGGATGCTTTTAAGTTGTAAAAATGTACACTTTCATATAAGAATAAAAGTGTTTGAAGTTTTTCAAATTGAATATTGATCATGTAATTGAGAATGCTTGCCGTAACATTTTTTATAAAATTGCATGCTTTTTATTTTAATAGTAAGAATCTAGATTTTGGCCATGTGTTCTCTTTGTCATGGGGATTTAGAGCATTCTAAATCTGAATTTAAGGAATATAATCCTAAAAGGAGCAAAAAGAGTTAGAAAAATAGATTCTTAAAAATCCACACTGTAATGCAGAAAGAGTATTTTGAAGAAGTGCTATTATATGGGAGAAAAAGTGTTATAGGCAGTGCTTTGAAGAAGTGAAATGTAAGCAGTTGTTTTTGTGTTTTTATAAACATTTGTCTCACACTGGAGATGTAACTCAGGCAGGAGTGTGCAGCACCACTTAAGAAACAGATGGCTATCCTAATAGCTATCCTGAGAATGGGCTGGATTTAGGAAACATGAAAGCTGCAGAGAGGGGCCTGGCAGAGCTCTATTTTGAGTCTACAATGTAAACGCTAAACTATGTAGTGAATCACAGGCTTCTGGATGGCCAATAAAGGCAGTTGAAATCATAGACTTGGAATTAGTAAGATCTAGTGGATGGAAGAGAGAAGAGCTACAGTCTATTTTTTATCCCCCTCTGGAACAATAAGTACTTAAGGGGATAGCTGAGTTTTATTATTCCTTTCTGGAACAAGGAAGTTATAATGTGCAGATTCCTAAGTTTGTCCATCTGAAACATTTGGATTAAATGCTTCCTATAATATAAAGGCATTGTAGAAGTGTAGAGTAACGTGAACATGAGAAAATGCCAGAATTGTGGAGCTGGAAGACATTGGAGATTCTAGTCCAAATGCCTTCACCCAACAGAGGCCTAAAATATCAAGGCCATTCTGCAAGTGGTAGAGTTGGGTCTAATGCTCAAGTTATTTTCTCTGTGACATCTTACTGTTTATTTTGCAAACAGAGGAAATGATGACCAGAAAATATCACCTATATTACTATATATCAATGTAGACAAAAGGGCGTTATAATTTTGTGGCCAGTTTCCTGGAGTTAATGAAGGAAATAATGTCCTTCAATGAACTTATAGGCAGTAAAAAGGGCATTTAAAAAAGGGTGTTATAACTTTGTGGCCAGTTTCCTGAAGTTAATGAAGGAAATTATTTCCTTCAGTGAACTTATATTATAGGCAGTAAAAAAAGTCAGGAGAATATGAAGGCTATATGTTTGCCTCTGAACATCATATAATCAATGATATCTGGAAGCATATCAGAGTGAAGAGGCTAAGGGTATAAGCTTTGGAACTAGATCGATCTACTTGGGTTCAAAGCCTGCTTCTAGCTTGGTTCAATAACTTTCTAATTTGACTGGTTTTGGCAATTTAACCATTTTTGCTGAATGAAATGGGTAATAATAAAGACACTTATCTCATTTGTTAATCATTAGATGCGTAAATATATGTAAAGCGTCTGGCACAGAGTAGCTAGCACATTATGAGTTCAAAAATACTAGTTATTATAGTCTTAATTTAAAAAACAAATCCCATAAAGAAGACAAAACAAGACAAAATAAAGCAAGCAAACAAAGAAATAAATAAGAGCAATTCAGGTGTGGTATGATATATGCTATGGTAGAGAATTACGGAATCGTAGAGTAGAGGCATTTTAATACAAGCCTGGAGCAAGGGATTCAAAACTCGAATCGTAATCTACATGTATTTTAATTGATTCATCTTCTAATGTTTAACTCATCAAACCCACTCTTATGGTCTCAAATTTTTATCTCTTCCGGTATTTCTTATCTCAGTGGTTGTTTACGTCAGAAACATAAAACTCATGCTAGACATATTGCATTTCTTACCTCCTGACTTAAAACCTTTCAGCAGGGCTAATAGTGTTTGGGCAGGGGCTAAACTCTTTATCCTAGTAATCACAGCCTGTCAATTACCATAGTCTCAATTTTCATTATTCTCCATACATTTTGTCTTAAGTTCATTCATTCAAATCTTTTGCAGTTTCGATTCATGGCATTCTTTCAGCAGGCTATGTTTTGAAGGCTGGAATTTCTAAAGTATAATTTTTGGTCTTCCTGATTCTTCTCTCACTCTCTCCTGTCTACTCTTTTATGATTTTTCCTCCTCATCAGAGAAATCTTGCAGAGAAAGAAATGAATGTTTTGGGGAGTGGTATTAGAAGGAAACCAGGCTGCCCTTCAAAAAAATCATCCCTCCCTATTGGAAGATTTGTTGACAAAGGGGAAATGAAGACTAGTTTGTGTCCTGTAATTACATTGCTGATTGCATCATGAATTCATACAGGAAAGTATATTTTACTTTTTGGAAGGAAGGAGATGGTGCAAATGAATTAGAGGGTTAGATGCAGAGTGAAAGATTTGGCAAGTGGCAAAAGGCCACTAGGAGTTGAGTATTTAGCAGAAATCTTGTGTCAACAGCTCTCTAAGACAAGCAACCAAAGAAAATTCCTGTGTTAGTTAGATACAAAATAACATTGGATACAATAAAATAAAAACGTTGGTGTTCCAACTTATTTCCCCACCTTCAATCGTTGAATATATTTAAGAAATATAACATCTATTTTTTTCCACATATATAAAACTGATTATCAAATGGTTTATTGATTATGATACTTATGAGTAGTTTCATCAGTTTTCAAAATGTTAATATTAAAAAAAGCTTGAGCTATAATCTGGAGAATCTAAAATATGTGATGACGATCCATTCCTGTGAAGATATCATATTGTGTAACCATAATATCTATGCTGTGACATCTGCTATACCATCCCCATATCTGCATAAAAGGAAGCCCAGCTGTATAACATTTTGAAAGAATTAGTCAAATCAAGCTGAGTGGGGTGGCTCACGCCTGTAACCCCAGCACTTTGGGAGGCCAAGGCAGGCAGATCATGAGGTCAGGAGATCAATACCATCCTGGCCAGCATGGTGAAACCCCTCTCTACAAAAAATACAAAAATTATCTGGTCGTGGTGATGCGTGCCTACATTCCCAGCTACTTGGGAGGCTGAGGCAGGAGAATCACTTGAACCTGGGAGGTGGAGGTTGCAGTGAGCTGAGATGGCACCACTGCACACTCCAGCCTGGGCAACAGAGCGAGACTCCATCTCAAAAAAAAAAAAAAAAAGTCAAATCAAAGCCAAAATGACACCACTTGCTTTACATGTTATAGATGAGAAAACCAAAATGGTTGACTGAAATCTGCTTTTCCAAATGGTGGAGGTAGCTGTTTTAGAGTCATTACATCTTTTCCCTGGGTCATGGCACCATCTGCACTGCCTCTGGTCACCTCCCACACAGGATGTGGCTCCTGCTAGAGGTTCCCAAGGTTTATGCCTTAACTCACCATCTATTGCCACTTATTCACTGTGGTCCTCTTGGGTCCTGAGCTCTTCCTCCTTCGTGAATATGGAAACTGCCGTGCCTCTTCTAAAACTGAACCTCAGTGTCTTCCTTGAATGAGAATCTGCATTTGCTCTCTGAGAGTCTGTCATTGCATCCAAGCTAGGCCTGAGCCCCATAACCGTGTTGGGGTGCCAGTATATCCTTGCTGTTAGAATTCCCAATTGCTGTTGTTGTGTTTTTTTTATTCATTTTTTTTTTCAGACAGAGTCTTGTTCAGTTGCCCAGGCTGGAGTGCAGTGGAGCAATCTCGGCTCACTGCAACCTCCACCTTCCAGGTTCAAGCCATTTTCCTGCCTCAGCCTCCTGAGCAGCTGTGACTACAGGCACGGGCCACCACCCCTGCTAATTTTTGTATTTTTAGTAGAGATGAGGTTTCACCATATTGACCAGGATGGTCTCGATCTCCTGACCTCGTGATCCACCTGCCTCAGCCTCCCAAAGTGCTGGGATTATAGGCGTGAGCCACCGTGCCCAGCCTCTGATTGTTTCATACTTTGTGTAAGCCAATCACTGACCTTTCTCATTTAAGCGTCTCCTGTACTCTTACAGCATATCTTGTACACTGGCACCAAAACCCTACACACACACGCACACACACACACAAACACACACACACACACTCTGTCTTTTTAAAAAATATTCTTTTGTAAACTTTTTCTTCAAGCTGTTCCTTCTGTCTGGAAAACTTCTGCCCCATAAATAACTTCTACTGATTAATTGATCAAAGGCCATCTCTCTGTGAATCCTTCCTGGATTCCCTCAGTTGAATGTGGATATGCTATGTTCCCACTGAGAGGTGAAGCCAGCTGGACTTACTAGGTCGAGTGGGGACTTAGAGAACTTTTCTGTCTAGCTAGAGGATTGTAAATGCACCAATCAGTGCTCTGTGTCTAGCTAAAGGATTGTAAATGCAACAATCAGCACTCTGTAAAAACGCACCAGTCAGCACTCTGTGTCTAGCTAAAGGATTGTAAATGCACCAATCAGTAGTCTGCAAAGGGGACCAATCAGCGCTCTGTAAAATGGACCAATTAGCAGGATGTGGGCGGGGCCAAATAAGGGAATAAAAGCTGGCGGCCACAGCAAGCAGGGCAACCGGCTTGGGTCCCCTTCCACCTTGTAGAGAGTTTGTTGTTTCATGCTTCACAATAAATCTTGTTGCTGCTCACTCTTTGGGTCTGCACTACCTTTATGAGCTGTGACACTCACGTGAGGGTCTGCGTCTTCATTCATGAAGTCAGGGAGACCATGAACCCACCTGGAGGAACAAACAACTCTGTATGTGCCACTTTTAAGAACTGTAACACTCACTGCAAAGGTCCACAGCTTCATTCTTGATGTCAGTGAGACCATGAACCCACCAGAAGGAAAAAACAAAAAACTCTGGATCACATCTGAACATCTGAGGGCACAAACTCTTGACACACCATCTTTAAGAGCTGTAACACTCACCACGAAGGTCCGCAGCCTCATTCTTGAAGTCAGTCAGAACAAGAACCCATCGGAAGGAATACATTCTGGACACACCACCACCCATTCATGAGGCTCATCTCTCATCACACAGTGTATGGATCTCTATTATCATGTTTCTCAAAGGCTGCTTTGTAATATTTTCCTGATTGTATCATGACTGTAGGTGTTTGACTCCCTAACCAAGATATGATTCTGAAGGGCTGAGAGTATGCCATTTATTTTTATGTCCCCATAGAACCTAACATGGTGCTTTGAAGGCCACTGTCATTCAGAAAATATCCATGGAATTTAATACAAGCAGGGAACAAAATATATGGCTAATTAATCCAATTGGATGATTGATGTTAACAGACATTACTTGCTGAACAACGGGTACTCAGAGAGGTGTGGGTGACTATTTTAAAACCATATTTTAGAACATTGGTTTCAGTTTTTTTTTTTTTTTTTTTTTTTTGAGATGGAGTCTCTCTCTGTCACCCAGGTTGGAGTGCAGTGGTGCGATCTTGGCTCACTGCAAGCTCTGCCTCCTGGGTTCATGCCATTCTCCTGCCTCAGCCTCCCAAGTAGCTGGGACTACAGGTGCCCACCACCACGCCTGGCTAATTTTTTTTTTGGTATTTTTTAGTAGAGATGGGGTTTCACCATGTTAGCCAGGATGGTCTTGATCTCCTGACCTCGTGATCCGCCTGCCTTGGCCTCCCAAAGTGCTGGGATTACAGGCGCGAGCCACCGTGCCCTACCGGTTTCAGATGTTTTGAGGTAAATAGACGAGTAGAAACGTTATGGCTTATAATTCAGGCACGTAGTTTAAAAATTTAATATCACCTCCTCTCTTTTTGTCTTAGTATTAAAGATTTCAAATTCTAACAAAATAGCCTTCTCATCAGTTTTCAAACATTCTTAGGCTGACAGAAACTTGTGTTTTTTATTCTTTAAAATTAACATTCATAAGATATTATTTGAGTATAACTTTACATCTTAGAACACTTTAAAACTATGAAACTGGAAATCATTTCCCAAGGGAAAAGTGAAATGGTATTCTTTGTGACTGCTTCAAAATCTAGGGCCCAATGAGTTAGTAGATTCTAAACTTGGCAAGCCAATGTCTACTATTCCTAGTGGGAAATATTTTGCTTTTAACTTCCTTTGGAAAATCTCCCAAGCTCAATGGGAAATAAACATACTCCAAGAATCAAGGTTCCTTTTAGAAATTCAATTAAAAAAATTTTTTTTTTTCAGGGATTCTGGCTCTGGTTCTTTTTTAATTTTTTTCCTCTTGTAATCAACATTTCATCCTTTTCTTGTCTGCTGCCAAAACCAGCCTTTTCCTGGGCTCCTAGAAATCTGAAACATTTTGGCAGGCTAAAGAGGAAAATGGGTGGGAGAAACTCTCAAAGAGGGTAAATGAGTAATGATGTTTCCACTTCCCAATATTCTTGGCCAGATTGTTTTTCTATGTGGGGGAAGAAAACCTCTGGCATCACTTCAAGTACTCCATGGAGATTCATAGAGCTGGACTTGTAGGGCTGGACTCACTAAATCAACAAATATTTAGCTTGTTCTGGGAGCTTTAGTGCATATCAAACTTTTAAAAACTCAGTCCATACTCCTGAAAAGCTGAGATTGAGTTGTAGAGGTAAAATGCTTGCCATGTTTAATGGCAATATAACAAATGAAAGCACCTCTGAAAAGCACATGGTCAGTTGCCGGATGCGTGATAAAACCAGTAAAAGAAGAACTTGGAGAATGAGGTATATTTGGAGAATGAGGGGATATTTGTAGACTTCATGGTAGTATGAGGGTGATCTGAATTTCCAGAGTCCTTGGAGAGGAAATTGAAGTGTTAGAATGTATCACAGAAGATGGATATTTTGCTGGGTTTTGGAGGATTATTAGTAATAATGATTTTTTTCTGCCCACAATGTGTCCAACACTGAGTTACTTGCTTTGCATGTATTCCCTTTAGTTCTAACACTATGCAATGTGGGTCTTACAGGATTTTATTAATGTCTCTCTTTCGTTGGCCTGGAAGTTTCATGAGGACAGAGATGGATTTATCTGCCTTTGGTCGCCCTTGTATCCTTAAGCCTAGTGCAATCTGTGGCAGATGGGAAGTACCTAATAATTATTTGTGGAGTACAGATGAGGGTCTGAGACTGAAGGTCTGAGGTTAAATAACTTGCGCAAGGTCACAGTGCCAATAAATGACAAAGCTGGCATTTGCATCTCAATCTATGTGGTTGCAAATCCTAAGGCCTCTTGTGATATAATGCTCTGAAGTGATGGATAAGATTTAAATATCTGGAGAAAAATGAGATGGGCAAGTCTGGTTGGAAAATAAGCACAAAGCAGATTATGGAGATAACAAAGGCTGATTTAGCTATAGGAGATTTAGGAAAACTAGAAAAACAAGTTGGAGTCAGAATATGTAAAACTGTATATAAGGCTCAAAACTTTTCATTTTTCTTTCAGTTAATGGAAAATAATAAAACGTTTTTGTTTTAATTAGAGAAACATATGATAAAAATAACGTTTTAAGCAAATTTATGCAGCAGCTGTGCAAAGGAGGCTTTGGAAGGAGGAGCAGCTGAAGTCTGAGGCCAGTGAGGAGACGGCAGTATTCTTCGCAGAAACTCATAGTTACATGGTCAAGGATAACTGGGGCTCTCTTATAGGGAAATGGGTCCTTCATCAGATTAGTGCAAATGGAAATAATGGGAGTAGGCAAGAGATAACTTAAAGAAAAAATCCCCAGGTGTTCATGACAAGGTATGGACAATTAAAAAAATAGAAAATTTAAGGACAACTGGTTTGTTGTGAGCCTGTAATAATTGGGCAAATAGCACTGTTAAGAAGGTAGAAAGAAATCTAGCAGAATTCAGTTAAACCTGTTATAGTGGGATCATGAATGGCATGTCTAATAAGAATAAATTTAAATGTTCAGGACTGGTACTAAAATTAGATGTCAGAAATAGGATAGAGTTACAGAGCCAACGCATAGAGGAAATCACTTCAACCATAGCAGTGGATGAGGAGAAGCAAGGAGTGATATTAAAGAGAAGCTCCGTTTAACAAAAGTTGAATTGCTTCTTTTGGTAAAGTTTGTATTTAAATGTAGCATAGTATGATGTTCAAATTTTAAGCAAAATTTTAGAAAGTGACACACTCATGTAACACAGAAAATTATGATGTAGAATACTACCACCATCTTAGGAGTTTTTCTCCTAATCCTCTTCCTGCAAAGATAGTCATTATTCTGATCTTTGTCACTGGAGATTATTTGGAACCTTGTATACTTGAAGTTGTCTAGCATCTACCCCTTCATGTCTGTCTTATTTGCTCAGTTTTATGACTGTGAGATGTTATCTTTTCTAATTTGACCCACGGGCTATTCAGAATGTGTTGCTTAATTTTTAACAAATTTAGAAATTTTCTAATTTGCTTTCTGTTGTTGATTTTAGCTTAATCCCACAGAAACCAGAAAACATTCTTGGTATTATTTCAATCCTTTGATATTTGTTACGACTTGCTTTATGGCCTAGGAAATTTTCTATTTTGGTAAATGTTCCAATGCCTTTGAAAAGAATATGGACTCTGGAATGTTGAATACAGTGTTCTGTAAACATCAATTAGGTCAAGTTTGTTCATCATAGCGTTCAGACCTTCCACAATGCTTCTTTAAAACCGTTTTTGTTCTTTCAGTTAGTGAGAGAAGTATGTTACATTTTCCCACTATCATCATGAATTTGTTTAGTTCTGTTAGTTCTGTCTCTTTTTTTTTTCTTTATTGATTTGGAAGCTTGTCAGGTACAGATGTATTTAGGCTTGTTATATCTTTCTGTTAAAATGAGATTTTTCTACTACAAAATATATCTACTGATCTTTAGTATCATTTCTTAAAGTTTGCTTTTTCTAATATCATTATGGCTCTACAATTTCCTTTTCATTGGCATTTTGTGATAAAGCATTTTTCTTTCCTTTTATCCTATTCTGTATCCTTATACATAAAGATATCTATTAAATTTTAAATTGTAGTCATAGTTGGGGAAGCTAACATTTAAGGAGGAGGAGCAGGCAAACATAGGAAAGAGGTAGAAGAAAGAGAAAGAGACAGAGGAGTAGGAGAAGAATAAGCTAGAAAGGAATTAATGAAACTACAAAATAATAATTTCAAGGAGGATGGATGATTAAGCCCGCACTACTATTTTAGCAGAGACACATGTCAAGTGCTATAGAGATACTAGGTCAAATAGACGTAAAGGAAAGCCCATTACGTAGTAGTAATGCATTCATTCATTATTTTTTGAATAATCTTATAGTAGATAACAGGAAGTGGGTTTAAAAAGATAGTGACAAGAAAATAGAAGCAGTAGATTGAGACATTATTTATGAAATTTAGCAGCAGAAAGAGTGATACTGTGCTTATATTTTCTGTAGCAAGCACTCTATCACTTTAGGCCTAATAGGGTTGCATCCTTTGCCCTTTCTAATAAGTTATTCAAGCATTCACCTGCCTTTTTAGTGGGTCCTTTGGTTCTTCCTTCCAAGTCAACATCCTCCTCTTCAATTTTACAGGACCCCCACGGGCTAACACAATCCATACAGGGTGTCGGTCTACCCTGAGCTGTATGAACAGTCAAGTGCCACTGCTGTCTCTGACCCACAAGGTCAGGGGTGGAAGCTGCATCCTGTACAGTGTGACTTCTAAGGAAGGCTCCCTACAGGGGTGGTACTTGGCTGGCTCATCCCTGATTCCACTTGTTTCCCCCTTCCCCCTAAAGATAAAATAGTTTTCTGTTTTGCTTCAGAATACAGAGTATATAGTTAAATAAATTATGACTCAGCCATCCAGAGGAATTGTTTGCATCTGCAAAGAAAAAGAAATAGAATGAGCAAGCTGACTACTGACCTAGAAAGACCTGCAAGACATACTGGTACTGAAAAAAGGGAAGGTGCAGAACAATGGATATAGAATGCCATGCTTTCCCTGGATAAGGGGATTACTTGCCGACATTTCTAAAGGAGGTTGCCCTGGGTGATCTCGCACATCTCTTCCTCCCCTTCTGAGGGGCATTCCCAAAGTGATTCTAGGGTATGCATACATCACTGGTTAGAAGAAGTCACCAGACTTCAGTCATCTCAACTTGGTGTTCCGATACCTCTTTTCATAGAGAAGAGAGAAATAGAAATTGTGTCCTGTGATTTATCCTTTTGCTAGGTGGCTATAATCAGCAAATAGATTTTAAATCTATGTCAGCTTGTGCCTACTTGAGTGCAGATGAGATTTATGGAACACATATAAAATGCTCTAAGGATAATTGGATAGGTTGTTGGAAAAAGTGAGGGGAGTTAGTTTCGAAGAAGAGGACAGACAACTCTTTATCCAAAACAGAAAGCAAAGAAGACTCACTCAGACCAAATGCAGCAGGTCCTTGAATAACATCATTTCATTCAACTTGTCTCCTTATAACCTGGATGAGAAAAACAAAATTAATTCCCATCTGGGGCCTCTATCTGTATGGAATCGACACATTCTCTGCATGTCTTTATGGGTTTCCTGTCATATCCCAAAGCTGGGCACGTTGGGTGAACTGGCGTATCTAAATGGTCCCAGTCTGAGTGAGTGTAGAGTGCAATGGCATCATGTTTAGGCCCAGTCTGAGTGAGTCTGCAATGCAGCGGCATCATGTTTAGGCCTGGTTAAGCAGGAGAGAGCTGGGAGAGGCTCCAGCCACCCTCCATCCTGAACTGGAATAAGTAGGTTGAAAAATGAATGGATGAAAACAAATTACCGTAAAACACCAATTTGTAAAGTGGATGATAATCATACAAATGCATGACAATAAACAACAAGGCAGGAAATCCCTCAGTGAGTCCACAACATTTATGATTCTTTTTGAACTTTGTGGGGGGTGGCAGGTTTTCCTGACAATTTTTGCTTTGCAATTTTTTGTTCCTTGATTTCACCCACCTGCACTATGACCACAGTCACTCACTGACTCACCAAAAATTGGGTAAATAATTATTTTACTTGTTTTTATTCATCTTTCTTAAATGTAGCTTTCATTTATTTCCATGTTTAATATTATAAGTGTTTTGGTTCTTACTTAGAAGCGCCATAATATTTTTGTGACCAGAACTATGCCCTAGGATCTTGCTGTCTTTTATATCAATTCGCCTGTAGTGAAATTGGTTTTGTTGTACATCGTTTTACTTAAATGGTGACATTCCCAAAACTTTACATGAGAACTCACTGTATTTAAAGTACATGAAGATGAATGGAAAATTCAGAGTTGATGATCTTAATTTTAGTGCTTTCCTTCCTCCCTCCCTCCCTCCCCCTCCCTCCCTCCCTCCCCCCCCTCCCTCCTTCCCTCCCTCCCTCCCCCTCCTTCCCTCCCTCTCTTTCTTTCTTTCTTTCTTTCTTTCTTTCTTTCTTTCTTTCTTTCTTTCTTTCTTTCTTTCTTTCTTTCTTTCTTTCTTT